>NW_024581135.1:21010773-21063957 GCF_017639235.1 Corvus kubaryi
TTCCTTCCTCCCTTCCTTCCTTCCTTCCTTCCTTCCTTCCTTCCTTCCTTCCTTCCTTCCTTCCTTCCGAATTCCTTCCGAATTCCTTCCGAATTCCTTCCTTCCGAATTCCTTCCGAATTCCTTCCTTCCTTCCTCCCTCCCTCCCTCCCTTCCTTTTCATTTTTTTCTCCTAATGTCCCCTTCCCTTTCTTTCCTCTTACCCTCCTTCTCTCTCTCTCATTCTCTCTTTCTCCTTTCCAGTAATGATTTTCTAATAACACAGAATGAAAACCTTTCCAAATAAAATGAGACATGAATTTTTGAGGGACCAGAGTGGGTATCCTAGTATGGTATCTTGCCCTCTTGGTATCGGCACAGTGTTGCTGGAGAGGGCTCCAAGGAGGACCAAAGGTTTGGGGACTGGATTTGAGGGACAGGAGAGTTTCTCTGAAGATGCAGTTCAGAGCTGAGGAAGGCAGTGTTTATGCAGGCCTCAGGTATCCACCCACCCCTGTGTGGGGCAATCTGATCTGTGACCACATGGAGAGGGATCCTGCCTGTGCAGCAGATCTCGCAAGGGGATAGGCAGTGGTAGTGCCCACCCCCTGCCAGGCCTTGGATGCTTGTCAGACTTTTCTCTAGAAGTGGTAGGTTGATTTATTTTGTTTATTAAAATGAGATCATATTTGTCATATCTAGTCTGCAGGGAAATGTGAGTCAACAGCACGAAGTCCTGAGTCAGGAGGGCTTGGGAGCCCTGGCACAAGGTGCAGCTCTAGCTCTCAGGTGCTTGGCACTGGTGCTATTCAGAGATGGCAGATGTGCTGAACTAACTGGAGGATAGTACTTTATGTCAATATTTTTTTCTTTTCTTGGCTCAGGTGTTTTCATAAAACTTAGAAATGTCATCAAGCATCTTGTCTCTAACCTCAGGTTTGATTGGCAGAAGCATGAATGTCCTGCAAAAAATCTGGCAGCAGGAAGGTTGTGGGCAAGGAGAGGAGCACAGTTCGAGAGATGAGGAGGAGTCAGAGACAACTTGCTTTGCTGTTGCTGTTTCGAAGCACGTGGCCTGCTCAGCCAATGTCAGGGCCAGTGCACAGTGCTGAACTGCCTGGGACAGGACAGGCATTACCCTGGGTCAGCTCACAAATGCAAAAAGCAGGACAGAAAAGAGACATGCAAAGAGATACAGTCCGTGATTAGGAAATGTAGGCACAGCGTGACTCTGGCACCTGATCAGGTTGCACAGGAAGCCAGTAGCAGAACTGGGAACTGAACTTGGTGCCTCTGAGTCTTGGCTGGTGCCCTGACCACTGAACTGCAGTTCCCATCGCTCAAACTCACACCAGGGTAGTGCGAAAACCAACTCACACGCCCTCTCTGCTTGTAAAATGTGGAAGCCTTCAATGGGGACAGATGGACACACAGGGCCAAATGCTGTCATAAACATAATTTCTTGTTGCAGTTCAGAAATGATTATATTTCAGTTTACTTTTATCTTGGAATTACCAATTCAATGCATGATGGAAAGCTTTGAGCCTTCTGAGGGCTGAGCTCCTACATTACATTTATGAGAGATACACGTGCAGACACCAGCAGAAATCACCTGTGTGAACGGATGCTTTTTAGGCTGCTGGACGTTTGTCTTTGCAGATAGCTCCTTACACAAGCCTGCAGCCCGAAGTGTCCATCTGTGTCCCCACTGAAAGTTTTTGCATTTTCTGAGCAAAACCAAGGTGAAGACTGCCTCCTGCATGCACTGAGCCCACACCTGCCTTACAGGTGGCCTGTGGCAGACACAGACCCTACTGAACCCCTGGCATGTCTGGAGGAGCTCCTGTCTCCATGAAGGGAAGATTCCCTCCTTCCTGTATGAAGATAGAGACACTCTGCTTCACTGTAGCCCTGTGGTCCTTCAGGGGACTGATTTTTGAAGGAGCTCAGTGCACTGCACAGTACCTCATCCCCAAAGCACCTGCTGGGCAGACCAGCAAATGTTGTCTGGTTTGCACCATGGACAAGCAGTCTCTGGTCCCCAGTGGGAGCCTCCCTGGCCACAGACACGAACCCCAGCTCCAGCACTCAGTCTGTGTGGGATGTCCTGCAGGATGCTGCCAGCTGTCACTTTCTGCAGGCTCACACCTGTGCAAAGTGTGGGATGTTGGTCCCCTGTTCAGCTCAGGGAATTAAGGATACCTTTTATTGCTTTGGTTTATTAGACTCACTGTGATTATTTTCTAAGCTGAGCTTGTTTATAATTAATAGTGCAATTGGAGGCAAGCACAAGTTGAGGATGCTCAGTGCCTCGCTGGGCTCTCGGTATCTAAAATAACTGAGCTGTAAGAACAAGCTCATCCTTTTGCCCATTATTTGAGTGATTGTCTTGAAGATGTTGCGCAGACTCTGGTCATTTATTCTGGGGTTCACCAAGATGATATCCTTGGGGCTGGCTGCCAGCACTGGCTGTGACCCCAAGTGATGGCTCCCACCACTGCCTGTCTCCCACTGCCCCAGGGTGGGTGTGCAGAGCTCCCAAGCCACGTGCTGCAACAGGCTGTCTGTCTGAATGAGGTCATTCAGGGACACCACACCTCGGAAGACATCAGACCTGTCAGCGTGGCTGCTGCCTCACAGGTTGAGCTAAGAGAAGAGGGAACAAGAAGACTGAGGGTTTTCCATTATCAACACTGTACTGCAAACATGCATATCCTAAAACATGTATATGTTCCTTAACTTTCTTGCTGTGTTGTTTTTTCCCTTCATATATTGAGGATTAGATTTCAGGTTGCTTCAGCTTTCATTTTGTTTCATTTTGGGTTTTGTTGTTGGGTTTTTTTTTTCCTGTTTGTATTCTAACAATCCAACATTCTTTTTTTATTATTATTCATAGGATTGTAAATGGAAAATGTACATGGAGATGGATGGGGATGAAATTGCAATAACCTACATAAAAGATGTGACATTCAACACTAACCTACCTGATGTAGAGATTTTAAAGATGACGAAGGTATTTACAGTCTTAAAGCTTTCACAAATTCACAGATCTCAAACAAAGACATAAAATACCACAGCAGTCGACTTTTGTGCTTGCAGAAGCTCAATCTCTTGACAGCTTTTAAATAAAATGCACATTTTAAATAGAATTGTATCATAATAGGAGTTAGGTATTTTGGTTTTCCTTTAAGCTGACAATAATGTTAACAATAGACAAATAAGAGAAGGAACTAATTTATATTTTCTTGTTTTAATTCCATGTTGTATCCTCTGAATTTATTACCCCTTTTGAAGAAAAGAATGTTCAAAAAATTGCTTGATTTTTCAAGAGAGGAAACCAATTTAAATGTTCCAGAAACTTCATGTAATTTGTCGGGGGCGTTTTGTTGGCTTTTTTCTTTTTTTTTTTTTTCTTCTCTTTGGCACGGTTTTAGAAATTTTACCTGGTTCTAAAACTCTCTCTTTCATGCAACAGTGGATTGCAAAGACTGAAACCCATTGCAGAAAGTACAGCACTGAACATCTGCAATTCATTGTCACTGGGCATTTTACCCTGTTTCAGAACCTGCCTGTAAATATTTACCAGTAAGCATTTAGACTGCTTTTTCCTAAGGAACAGAAGTTTTGTTAACACAGAAGGCATTTTGTTAGCTATTATTTTAATTGTTTGTTTTTATTAATATGCTCCCCTTGATAATAGCTAACAAAATAAAGTTTTAAGTGAAAAAATATACAGCTTGATTGCCAATTAGAATGCTGCTCTAATGTGCACTGGTAAAAACACCCGAGCTCTTGAGTGCTTTTAGCTGTGAGTTTTTGGGGCAAAATTGGGGAGGAAGCCTTTAGTTATTTTTTCTGAAGGAAAAAAATGAAAAAGCAGATTGTCAACAGTAAAAATTTTAAGGAAAATATGATATAGGTATATTTGCCAAAGAAGATTCTAATATTTAATTAATGCTAATACTATTTTTATAATTACTGATTTCTGTAACAACACTTGTGGGGTTTTTTTGGTTATTATTATTATTACTGTTGCTATTACTATATTAGTTTTCTGTCTAATTTTAATCTTGGACATTTCAATTTTTCCTTTAAAAAAGCTGTGAAGTTAAATAAACTAACAGCTACATACAGTACCATTACCTTTTCACATACTTCAACCTTTTTATATTTGTCAAGGAATATCTCTGAGAATCTATAGATATTTGTTCATGTTTTCCTCTGTAGATCTAGCAGGAAAAAAAGTGTACATGCATGAAATTGAAAAAGGTTTATGCCCCCACAAAAAAATTCCATGTTGTCTCATCTGCTGTGTGTTATGTATGGAAATCTCTTCTCAGTTTCCTTTTGTAAACAGGGAAGTAAATATTTCAAAAATATATCGCTTTGTCTCATAAAATGTTAAGATTAGTATTGATGTTAACAATATAGGAATGAATGAAAAGAGGCAAATGCTGTAAATACCTTTTGGGCGATTTAGAAACAAGTGGGGCAGTGAAGAGCACCTTATAAAACTCCCACCATGTTTTTTCCAGCCACCGTTTGTAATGGAGAAATGGATTGTGGGCATAGAAGAACACCAGTCTGTAGAATGTGTTGTTACATATGAGGTAAGATCTAAGAAACAAATAAAATAGTTGATCCAAGATAAAACCTACACAGGAGGTGTGGAAATAACATCCTCTGGCTTTGTTATATCCTGTAATCAAGTCTCAGCAGCCTGTAATTAATTGTAAAATATAAAGTCCAGAGCAAAAGCTGAATGAAGTTTACAGAGGCAATGGCCTCAGACTGCGGCCTGCGATGGCTCTTGTTCTCAAGGATGAAAGCTCCTTTTGCTTGAAGTGTAATGGTCAGTGATGTTTGCATTATTTAAAGAAGCTGGTTTTTATCTTTTCAATGATGTGCTAATTAGGAGAGCAGAGAAGCAACAGGAGAAGATAGAAAATGAGAAATCAAGAATAAGATAAGATAAGATAAAATAAAATCCTGAATACAATTTGATGTGATAGAAATTAGCTTTGTAAAAAGAGTTTGCAGTTACTTACAAAAGTGATTGTAAGTATTTTATAAAGACTTACTGTGTGTCAGAAGAAGGTTAGTAAATGAGATTCCAGCTCTGTCCTGAGCAAGGATTCAGGCAGTGATGGAGAGATGGGGAAATCCTGGGCCTTGCTTGTCTCAGAAGTGCCGAAGTAGTTTTTTTCAGGCTGAAGTTTCTCACAGGATTCATAGGTCCTTAACAGCAGACTGAAGAGCTTGATACTCCAGGAAAATTTTGTTGGGGGTCCCTCTGCAAAAAGACCTGCTTAGTCCTACCTCTTTTAGCAGAAAGCAGTGCACAGTTGATGCTCACATTAATAGAACTAGTAAAATGTATTTTTGTGTTTCTAGAGGAAGGCCTTCAGATCTTTCCTCCACAGGGTACGAGAATTGATGCAGTTATTCACTACCACATTTTTAGCATAATCACAAGTACCGGCCAAAATTATCTAGAGTCTAAAAATATTTGAGAACTAGCTAAGTGGTTTTGCAAGACAGACTCTATATTGAAAGCACTGCTGCCACCCAGGCACTAGTGGAAGTCCCCTCATAGGGGAGCTTAGTGTGTTGTGTGTTGTTACATCCTCACACTTGTGTCCTTCCTGAGCAGAGTGATGTTAGAGCTCCCAAAAGCACAAGGCACATCCAAGCTATCTGCTGGAGCAAGATGAAAGCACAGGACGAGGTTGAGGCAGTACAGCTCATAATACAGACCTCACACTCCAACTCGGAGGGGAATTCACGGAGCAGATCCGACTCAGGTGAGTCAACACGTATGAACTTTATTGCTGACATAGGCAGGGTGTATATGGGGAGAACAGCAAAAAGTGGGCACATCAACTGCCCCACTCAGCTTGGTGTCACCTGCAGGCATGCTGAGGGTGCCCTCGACCCCTCTGTGTGTCAGTGATGAAGATAATAAATAACACTGGTCCCAATATGAGCCCCTGAGGGACATCACTTGTCACTGATGTATACCAGGACTCTGAGCCATTGACCTCTGCATGCAACCATTCAACCAATTCCTTATCCACCTAAGAGTCTACTCAGCAAATCCATCTCCATCCAATTGAGAGAGGATGTTGGGGGTGATCATGTCAAAGGCTTTACAGAAATCCAGATAAATGACATCTGTAGCTCTTCCCTTGTCCACTGACAGGAATCATTTTAAGATCAGGAAGCATTTTGCTTCTCCAGTCCTCATCCTGCTATCCATTGACTTGACAGGAGTGGGAAGAGAGGCTGCCATTGAAGATTGAGGCAAAGCCTTCTCCCCATCTGTTGTCACCAGTTTTCCAGTACTGTTTATCAGGGGGATACAGCTTCTTTGATCTTCTTATTTTGTTAACATAGCTGTAGAAACCCTTCTTGTTATTCTTTGCATCCCTTGCCAGGTTCAGTTCCAGCATTGTTTTGGCCTTCCTCAATACATCCCTATACAACCAAACTTCAGGTCTATACTTTTCCCAGGTTGCCTGTCCTTGTTTCCACTTGCTGTGCTTTTGCTTCTTTTCCTTGACTTTGACCAGCAGTTCTCTACTCAGACACACCAGTCTCTTGCCTTCATTGCCCAATTTCTTGCTCCTGGAGAGCTCTTGCACTCTATGGAAGACTTCCTTAAAGATCTGCTAGCTCTGTTCCACTCCCTTGTCCCCAGGGGATTCTATTGACTATGTCCTTGAGGAGCTGGAAGTCTGTTTTTCTAAAGTTCGTGAGCCTAACGTTACCTGACCCATGTCCCTCAGAACTGCAAACTCTACCAATGATCATTGCAGCCCAGGCTGCCTCCAGTCTTGATGTCCCTGAATAACTTGCTTACATTGGTGGCCGTCAGATCCATTTTTCCCTCTGGTAGGGCTGTCTGTTACCTGTCTCTGAAGGATAAGGGGAATGACCTGTATGCTCCTATAGGAAGCAGGCTGGAAGCAGTCCATGGTGATAAGCTCAAACTCAACTGGAGTGCTTCGGCCAGCTCTTCCCTCCCACCCTTAGCCACCCAGCACACAGCTTTGCATGGATGGGCTTGGATAAAGGGCACCTCCTGTTAGAGATGTGTGGGTGCAGATTGCTCTTGCTCTGGCCAGTGCTCTTGCAGGGGGACACACACACTGAGGCTGTAGCCTCAGAAGCTGCATGTGGGGTGCCAAAAAGTCCCCTGTGGATGATAGGCTGTTTTGACAGGTACCATACTGCCAGCCTGGCAGACACAAGTGCTCCTGACATCCTGCTCTTCTGTGAGGAATTGTGGAAATCTTCCCACTGCATTCTTCTTCCACAGCTCAGCTTGCCCATTTGAGCCAGCCCTAGCTCATCATTATCTGACTTCTGGAATGGTGTTTGTTATGGGTTCTGGGGCTTGATTTGTTCAGTGAGATACATTTAATAATGCAGTGGGCTTTACAATTTCCACTTTTCCAGTTTTCATTTCCTAATTAATGTATGCTGCTGACAGATTCACACTTGGCTCAGTTGACTCTAGCACAGTGCTGCCTTTAAGATATGCTGTTGTTTTTGTAAAAGTGTTTGGTAGCCAAGCTGTTTTTCTCGGAAGTGTTTGGGTTGGGACACCTGAGGGGCAGTACAGGAGCTGGAACAAGATGCCAGTGAGCAGAGGAAGAACTTCTCAATTTTGTACACTACTGGCAACTGTAGAAGAATGGCCTTGTGAAGCCAGAGGTGCTGGACTTGGACTACAGACACATCTAAAATGGGTGTGCTTATTCCTAAGCAATTGTGATCCATTTGCAACACAATTACGTCTTGTAACGCTAATGGCACCTAGAGAGTGTCCTAGAAGACACATCTTTACTGCAGATAGCTTTGCAGATAGAGGTTACCCTGGTTTTGGGGTGATGAACCCTGCAGCCATACCAAAGTGTGGTGTGTATCTTCACAGGTTGGCTTGGCCGCTGTAAGCCGAAATGGTTGCTTTTTTTCAGTGAGTGGTGGGAGAGCTTGTCTGTCCCTTTGGCACACTGGAGGAGTTACATGGAGGCACTAATGTATTGTCAGCAGCCAATTGAATAGGCACAGTTCAGAGCAGGTGGGTTACCAGCCAGCACGAAAGCTGTGCCTCAGCTCTAGCAAACCTTCTGGCCTGTCTTCTTTACCGGACCACCTATCCCAGTTTTAAAAGACCACCAAATCCAAGCACAGAGGTAAGGGTAATACCTGTCTAATAGGCTAAAATAACCGGCAGTGAAGGTACTACCTCTGTGGGCTACCACACAGAGCACTTCACTCAGTGTACAGAGTTGGTGGCTCAGAGACCATGTGAGGGAGAAGCCCTCCAACCCATGAGAGGCAGCCCCACAGGGCACACTGGGAGATCCTTGCTGGGCAGCTGGATCCTGGCCTGGCAACTGCTGTTGGCTGTAAGGAGCAAGGACTGAACAGTCTGAAGGGAGCCCCTTGCTCAGGGAGATCAGCACTGGTCCCATGGGGTCTGTGATGGCCACCTGAGTGTTGGTAACAGATGAAAACCCAAACTCGAGTCCTGAGCCTGCTGTTTCCAGGTTTATGAGGTCTGTGATTTACATCCACATCCTTGGTAGGAGGGCACGGGGGAACGACAGAGGCGATACTGTCTAGCAAGTACACTTTGGCATGCATGTTTCTTTTGAAACCATGACTTTCAAGGAGGTTAAGAAGCAGAGGAGACAATTCCCATCTGTCTTTCTCTGAAAGAAGGTTCACCTCTAAGTGCAGGTGGACCTATCTGCTGTGTCGGTGTCACACACACTACGACAGGAAAGACAGTTTCCTTTTGACATACTTGACAATAAGTTGAAGTGATTTAAATCTCTTTGGATTCAAACAAAGTCTGGGGAAAAGAGGAGTGGAAGAGATCATCCATTACATTTTAACAGGAGCAATCCTAATGAGGACAGAGCCGCTATCCAGCTCCCACAAAACTCCCCATGGTCAGTGAAGTGTTCCAGCAAGAGGCAGCAAGGGTTATGCTTTCCTGTTGGAATGATATTAGCAATCTTTAACGACAAATCATTCAAATCTCTCTAGAACAAAATTATTTTACCTGCTCCCTATGGATCTTTGGCCAGAGCTGTGGCCTCAGATAAGAGGAATTCCTGTTCTCTGCTCTACCCATGAAGTAGCAAACCAGGCAGCCCTTGCAGTTCAAATGGAAAATTTACAGCTATTGTATTTGCTAAAGGCTTTCATGGAAACCACAGGACTGACTTTCAAAACCACTTCAGTCTGATCTCTGAAAGCTACAACTTTTGTTACGACCCCAGGGCTGTGACAGTAGATGTAGAGGGAACTGTAATACCCTGAGTTGCTCACAGTTAAGCACTGTCTGAGCCAGGCTGGCTGAAGCCTGATGCCTCACTGGCTTTTCCACATACAGAGTGGGTTTTCTGCATGAAGCTGGATGCCAAGTGGATTGAATTCTGAATTTGTAGTAGCAGCAACAACTGAAGTAGCTCTGGTTTTTGTGGTGTATAGTAGTTTGAAAAGAAATTGGAGCCAGAGGAGGTGAACGTGGCTGCCACAGCTGGGATTTGCACTGGCTCTGCACCGCTTCCTCTCTGTGCTGGGCTGCGAACAGCACAACTGTGCTGGATGGGAGAGATGCAGCTGGAAGGCAATGTTGCAGCAGTACTGGTACCTTGGGGTGATGTCTGTGCCTGCTCTGGAGGTCTCCAGGCTCTTCTGTAATGAAAGCTGTGGAGAAATCTGCTGAGGTTGCTAAGAGCATCATAGGGCATGTTTAAAACCAGGTTGGGTTCAAAAGCCCAGGAGGCACCTGGGAGTGGGAACCCACCTGAAGAGCCAAGTCGATGGCTCAGTAAGTGTATTCTGGTCTAAGCTCCATAATCTGCAGTGGCATCAGAAATATCTGTATCACTTGCTATTTTAAAAGCCCAACATTATGTTCAACCATAACACTGAACATACTCAAACCTAGGACTATTTGCTGCAAGGCTAGGAGGGGAAGGGTGGTTTGAGGTTCTTCCGAGAGAAACGCTGGTACCTAACCTCACACCTTCGGTAAACCTGAGAGCTGTTTTCCATCGATTACAGAAAGCTGACTCTGTTTCCATTTCCCTGCCAGGCACTGACAGTCAGTGGATGCAGACACTGCGCATGCACCAGATAGCAAAAGCCATTTCTCTCCAGCACGGCCACCCCCACAGCCCGACCACAGTCACCCATTACCTGCCCTACCTTCGCAGCCAGGACTCCTACGCTGCTGCCGTCAGGAGGACACGTGCTCCGGTCAGTCACCAGCTCACATCCATCAGCCACTCGAGGAATTCCTCTCCCCTGTCACACAGTTTGATGAGAAACCTTTCAAATCTGCACTTGAACTCAAAAGGTAGCAGCGCCTCCAGCACAGCCTCTGACACCCCTTCGGAGAGGGACAGGTCTGCGGGCAAAGGCAGAAATGCCTCGCACAGCGCTACCTCCCGCAGCTCCTCGGACGGGCGGCGCAGTGGGACCAGCTCCCCAGTGCCCCCTCGGCACGCGGGGAGACCCAGCAGGACTTCTTTGCCAGCGGCCCCCCCGGCCTCCCAGCACCGCAGGTACCCGCGCACCCCTCCGCAGCCCACGGCCATCCCTGGCATGCCCCCACAGAGTGACAGCGAGCCCAGGAGGGGCGAAGGGCAGAGCAGAGCCAGCGAGGGCGGGTGGATAAAGGTGCAGCACACAAGGAAACCCCACAGGCAGGCCGCCGGCAAGCCGGGAAAGGACAGAGCCAGGGGGAGCTGGCGGGGCCGGAGGATGTTCTGAGAGGAATTTGGCCCTTTATTTAACTGAACGTTCAACCCAGAGAAGATATGCCTGCTCCTATTAAATTTGCTGCACCAAAGTCGGTACCCGTCTGGCTGTGGCCTGGCAGTGGACAGGGGGAGCTGCCACCTCTCCTCCTGTCACTGTCAGCACCAAGGGATTTTATTTGATTTTCTCCCCTCTGTTTGGCTGCTTGTGTTCTCAGCTGACTGGATATCCACTCATTTGCTTAATATTTCAAAAATAAAATCCGTAAGGCACAGCCAGGTGCCACAATGAAAGGCTCTCCGTTTCATCCTTAGGAGAGTTGTGCTGTTACCTCTCTCCTCACCTCACTTTGCCTCTAGATGCTGAGTCCAGCTCTGAGCAGGGTCTCCTCGCCCCTTGTCTATTCTGCTTCTGCCAGGGCTTTAGGAAGAGGTAGTATTTTTATCAGACCAGCATAATCTGAAAAAAAGGGACACAGGGACATTTTTCTTCAGGTCCACTTTAATAGCTTCACTTCTCCACTTTCAGCTTGCCATCCCTTCTCAGGAATTTCTTACTTTGTTCCTTATTAAAAGCCGCAACATTAGCTACCCAACACCACTGAGCACACTCTGTCACATACACAGTTGTCTTAATCAGAAGGAGAATCAAAAACTACGCTTTATTCTTTTGGTGAAAAAAAATTAAAATAGAGTGAGAAGAAGGCATTGCCTTTTATCATAGTTACAACTAACCCCACTGAGGTCTATGATAATATTTATCCCTGTGCAGCTGGTATTTTTTAATTGAATTTTTAAATGGCCAGACTGTGTCGCTTTTGTCTTTCAGTCTTCAGGTAGTAAAGACAAGGTCAGCAAAGTTTCTGATTAATGTGGTCTTTAGCTCTGCTGAGAACAAAGACACAGCTTAGACTCAGTTGGCGTCAGAAAGTTTCTTCGTGGCCTTTTCACTCCAAGTTGATTTCACACAATTAAAAAGGAGAAAAAAAATTTTGGGTTTCACAAGATGCAAGAGAAGAAAAAAGGAAGAAAGAGATAAAGGAAGCTGAACCCAAAGCAATGCATGGTACACTCTGAAAGCCAAGGAACTGTGAATTAGAGATGCCTTTGAATAGGGTGCTGCACACCATCCATCCCAGATGGTACTCGCTGGCACACCATTGTGAGCAATGCTGGCAGAGCTGCTGGCATGTCACCTGCTCAGGGTGAGGGGGCATCACCATAGCCCTGTCACTGGATGTTCTAAATTCCCTGCTCCACACAAAGGCCACTCCTGTGGGCACATGCAACTCTCCTTCCTCTGATTGCCACCAGCCCCAGTGAGGGCTGTGCCCTGGGGTGAGTTTCCAATACCTACCAGAACTGGGACTCACATTTCATGAATTCAGGACAGGGTCCACCAAAACCAATGGAGCAAGACACAAATGACACCAGGTGTCAGGAATTGCATCTCTCTCACTGAAGTGCCTTTACCTCGGACAACAGTTAAGAGCAGAAAAAAAGAGAAGCTTTACCTTGAAGTGAATTCAGCTGCATGTGATGCCCTGTGGTAACAACATTTGCCATTTTCTTGTTGCTTCAAACTGGCTGAAAGCTAGTTAGTAACCCAGCTTCTGGCCCTGGTTTACTGAGCCTGACAACTAATTTGGGTGACATGGACAATCTAGTACTGGATGTTTCTCTGTCACAACTTAGGAGGGGACTGGGATTTTGTAAAGGTTGGGGATCCTCCCCTGACATTTCTTGCCATGACCAAAATGGGTTGGAGGATACCAACTAATAGTAACTGCACCTGAGAGTAGTTGCTAGAAATGTGCTTGTGTTATTAAAATTTGGATATGCATCTCAGGAATCACAGCTGGGCCTGCACAAATCCTAAGAAAGAAATTGCAAGGGTTTGGAAGGGCACCTTTCTCTTCTGGGGTGATCAGGATGGCAGTGTAGTTGTCCAAGCCTGAGACACTGTGGCCTGGTGGTGGCAATTCAAGATTTATCAGCTGCCTGTGGTTGTTTGTCAAGATGTCCAGCAGGATTCCTCTGCTGTTTGTAAGCTATTTAGTGCTGTGCCTCATTTTAATCTGCAATGTACTGTTTGTCCACATCTGTTGTATTAAAGTGTTCATTAGCATTTAAAGAAGGAGCGGATGGTATTGATCATGCCCATTAAAATTAAACAATCATGCATTAGTGACTGATTAGGAATCCTTTTGCTGCACCAGCACTGCTGGTTAAAGCAACAGTGAGTGAACTTGTAAAAAAAAATTCTCAGCAAGATCTAGTTTTCCATCTTGTTTTTATCACTTTTAATGTGGCTACTCCCTATCTTGGTGATAATGCATTATAAACAAAATTGTGCTTACATTTTCACACACACCCCCAGTACTTTACAAAGCTGAGCTTTTTTTTTCATGTTTTACTAACATGCAGCTAGAAGACCATGCACAGCAATGTGTAAAATCAGATTGTCTCAGGCAGCTACGCCTCAGGAAATGCTCTTTGGAAAGGAGCCATGTTATGTTCACTTAGGGTTTTCTTACAAGTCTGTTAAAGCCAACCATATTTAAGTACCAGTATGTCTAGATTTGCATGGCAGGAGCTGGACACACTGCCCTCCATCCACACACATATCCCTGGCAGTGCTGCAACTGCTACACCCTCCTTCCAGGGCTGACTCTGCAAGTGGCACAAAATACCAGTGCTTAGAGCTGCCCCTTGATTTCCTGGCTTTTCTTTCTCTTGGGCTTCATATCTCCATGCATGGATGTTGATGTTTTCTTAATCCCCAAAAGGTACCTGCATTTTCCTCTTCCAGGGTTTAAAATGCTCTGAATTGTAAGAAGCGAGCTCTGAGGTGTCTGCTGGAATGGATGATGAAAAACAGCAAAGAGCTCATGAAGGCAGATTCAGAACTGGACATCCAAAGTGAGTGAGTATTTGCATCCAATTGAGAGAATGTTTACAAAATCAGATGCAAATTTTCTTTTCCTTTTTTTGTTTTTAATGTGAGACTTGCTGTCAGAGCTTACACCAGAGTCTGTTTGTTCATTCAGCAGCATTTTACTCTGGATCTTGTGTGAATCACAAGAGTTGCCCAGCTCTCTCTGGATGCCTGACATCAGCTGGAAAGCTTCAGGGTGAACAGCAGCATCTCTCCCCGGCCATTGGTTCTTGACCCTGCCGGTGGGTTGTGAGGGAGGAAGCAGTGCTCAATTCAGACAGGAGGAGCAGGTTAACCTCAGCATCATGGCCCTTGGTTTTCTGAAACTTTACAGGCTTTACCTCCACAGATGATGTCTTCATGGCATGAGCAAAAACACTTCTTTCTTTTTCTGCCAACAAGGCACGTGGTTCAATTTTTTTGATGTGTTTTTTTCTTTTTTTTTGTCTTTCCCATATACCAAAGGATGTCTTAAAAAAAAAAAAAAAAAGAGGCCGGAGAGCAGTCACTGCTGAGGGTAGCAATCATTCTTCTTTAGCTCAGTGTCCCAGAGCTGGGTCTGACCCTGTTGGATATTGTCTTCCTAAGAACACAGGTTTCCCCAGCAGCACTGCCACTGCCATCAGGACTGGCTGTAAGAGATGAGTGTCCTGGGGACCTGCCCCATAGAGGGAGTGACAGCCAGACCAGCAGCTTGCCGTGGTGCTGCACTCTCTGGGAGCTTGTTCCCTGTGTCTTGCAGGTCAGAGCCATGTGCTGCTGTGCTGTGAACCAGCTGGCAATTCAGGCGCCTGTGAAACCCTGCTCCTGAGCAGGGCAGCTCGTGAATGGGAGACTCCCTGGAGCAAAAACATTGCCCAGGCCTGCAAACACAGGCTGCTTTTGTTCACATACAGCCAGGGGGCTGCCCACAGGCAGCTTGCTCAAGAGACAGAGGTCTTTCTGAAAGGGAGAGAGATGCTTAGAGGGTTTTGGTAGCTGCTCACCTGCCTGAGTGGCGAGCGCATGAAATGGCAGAGTAACCTGTCACGCAGCTTGACCCCTCACACAAACCTTTTCTTTTCCACAGAGCCTTTGCAAATTCACAGGACGATTGTCACAGAGGTGACAGCCCACTGAACTGTCCAAGGGGCACCAAAATCATAAACAACTCCAGGCTGTTCCTCAGCCTAACCCCTTGTGACATGAGCAGACCATCAATCCATCCCAGGATGGTGGAGGTGCAGAGGTCGCTTTTTATGACCTGGGCAGGAATTTCGCGCAGCTCAGGGTTTTATTTGGGCAACACTGTAATCTCTTTCTCTTCCTGCATTTCTACGTGTTGCTTTGGCCTCCTATTGATTTCGACACACATACCAAAATGTAGTGCCTGTGCTGGTCTTGTCAGGAAGATGAACAGAATTAATGATCGGAGAGGGGAGATGAGGTGGCCATCCAACCCCTTTTTGCTAGGATATGCAGCTCCCAGGGTTTCAGCCTGTCTGCCTGCTGCCACGGCACACGGTACCCCTGTGCTCAGGGAAATTTGGCCATACTGCCTGGCTGGAAAGGGATGACTTTGGGAACTGCTCATCCTGTGCTGATGTTGCTGAGAACTGCCTTGAGCAGGGGGGATGCCAGTGGCCCCTCTGTCTCCTCATCCACACCCTGACCTCAGTGATGGACCAGTGGATAAAACACTGCCATGCTCCCAGTGGTTTTCAGGGCTGGGGTTCACAGCTGTTGTTGCTGCTGGGGGGTTTATTTCCATGAAGTGCTAGAGAAAGCAAACAGTCCCTATTCAGTGGGGGGGGGGGGGGGGAGAGTGCCCATTTGTGCCTCCCCCCAGCACTGCCATGACTGAGCTAATGCCCCATGAGAACCTGCTTTCTTGCTGTGAAATGGGGATGGCTGCTTTTGGACATGGTTTACTTTTTAAAGAAAGAACTGGATACTGCAGTTTTGCTCTATCTTACCTGCTCCCACTGATTATTTTCTAGCAGTTGGCCATGTATGACAGCATGCTGACCAGAATCTGGCAACTTGCTGAGCTGATTGAAGGAGCAGATGTTGTCTCACTGAGAGCAACAGTCCCCAGCCATGGCACCCCTCACCTCTGTCCTGCTCTCTAGCTCAGCTAATGCTGCTCAGGATAAAATCCCACGTATTTTAAGACTTTCTATAACTTGCAGACTTGCTGCCCAGAAGATTGGACTGTGCATCAAATATATGCAATTGATTTTTCGGATTGTGCTAGAGAATGCACTTTGACATAATAATAATAATTATTATTATTACTTTAGGCTGGGAAAGATGGGCAGTGACTTATGTAACTGTGGAAAACCCCCAAACTGAGGGGCTGACATGTCCATTTTGTGACATGACATGGCATCTCATATCACAAAATGGAATCAAATAGCTGTGCTACCTCTGAAATTTGCATCTGACAGAATTATTTTCTGTATGTGTGTCCACCGTATAAGGGTTTTTACCTAACATTCTTATCTAATGAATTGCCATGCTTAGCAGCTCAAGCCAGTTTGTTGCAAGAAGTTGGAGGTTAGAGAGGAGAAGTCTATTAAGGCAATAACACTAATAAGGGTCTGCCAAGATCACGTTTGAGTGAATGTAAATCCAGGGCATTTGAGATGAACAACTCAGAGGATAGAGTAGTGACCTCTTGGGAGAAATGCGAGCTGGGGCTGAAGGTGCAGCCCGTCCCTGCAGCTCCCACTGCAGCAGCACCCAGGCTCCGCACAGCCGCAGCCCCTGCTCCCGTCCCTGCCCGGGGCCGGAGCCTCCTCCCGGACACTTCCCGGGGCGCTCTGGCAGGTGCTGGCGGGCGGAGACACGGATACTGTGCTGTGCAGAATGAAGTAGCTTGGTACACCTGGGGCTCAACACACACATTCCTTTTCCTGCCTTAGCAGGCAAGGTGAGGGCTCCCTGCAGCAGAGAGGGCATTTTCCTCATGCTGTGAAAAAACCCAAGGGCTTGAAAACTTGAGATGTGCCCTGGGAACCTGTGGCAGGCACTAGCGAGCCCTGAGGGACTCTTTCTACTTGTCCCCCTCACTTCCTCCCCCCTGAGAGAGCTGCCTGGGGAGAGAGATCCCTGGGGAGAAGGTTATGCCGCCACATGTCCTCCCACCCCCATCCTCTCCCAGCAACCACATCTTGCTGAAGGCTGGTGGAGGCAATGCAAATCAACATTTGCAAAAAGGCAATGGCAAAGCTCGTGTAAAAGGGCAAAAAAAGAGACTACAGTAAGTATTTTTGATTATTTCCTGATAGCCTTCTGTTTCCCACAGCTATACAATTGCAGAACATTTTGTAAATGATTTCTTTATGATGTGACTAAATGTAATTTGCGTTTTCAAAGGGAAATACGAATCAAAGCCCAACAATGAAAGGGCTGGGATTTTGAGCTTTTAAAAGTGGCTACTGCATATCAAAACAGCTACTTTCGAACAACATTTTTTGCTATGCATTTTGTGGAATGGCTACAGGACAATCAAATGAGCATTGTAATTATGCTCCCATAATGTGCATCATAACGCTCTGGGCTCCAAATGATCTGCTGTGACTTACATTTGGAATAATCATTAAGGTTTCTATCAAAAATGACCACATTTCAGCCATTTTCTCAGTGCACCGATGAATGTAGTATCAACTGCACTTTTTCTGACACTGATCTGTATTATTCCTTTGGTTTTCCTTCTCTTATTCTTTTGATTTTTGTGGTCTTGGCAGTTTGTGTCAAAGAAATACAGTATCGGATAAGATCGGACATGACCACCTTCAATCCAACATGCAGGATGCATTGGCACACAGCCTTTACTAACAAGAAAATCATAGCAAAGCACAAGGAGATAGAAACCTGTTAAACTAAAAGGAGAAAATCTATTTCTCCTTAGAGAGAAAAAAAAGGAAAAAGATACTAATTGCATTGTGGAGGTATTTTATGGAGCTAGTACAGCTGGTCTTACTAGAAACGGATTGTACATATTAAATATTATATTTATTTTACAAAATCTGATTCTACCTATGAGAGCATAGTGTTAAGGTATTTACATTAAAAAGGTACTCCATAAAAATGCATGTCCAGCAAACACATAGAGGTCTAGCTGTAATTAAATCTCCAAAAGTGATGTTCTGTGTAAGAACAAGTATGTCCTTTCTGGATTGCAATCAATAGCAGGTTACCTGATTATACACCTTATTATGTCTTGTATAGTAGTGTGAGCCACTGGAGGGTGATGTGTGAACAAAGAGATATGCTTGATCAGATCTTTTCAAGAAACACACCTTACAGGAGAGAGAAAAACAATTAGTGTGTGTTATAGGTTACCGATTTACAATTTACATCATAAATCAATGTCTGATTATTTTAATGCAAAATGTTTTTAGCTTCATTTTATTGCACTAATGGTTTCAATAACACGCTATAATTTGCTCAGATGGAGAGGTGATTGGACAGCTCTTACATAAATTTTTAATTACTGTCATTAGTGGCTGCAGTCTTATTCTTTCCTGTGGAGCTAAGATACGTGTCATTGCATTGTCCTACGGGTACTCAGTGGCCATGAGAATCCAAACTCTCCCTTTCCTCTTAAACGCATGCACCCATAAATATGTGTCACTGTGCAAGTCTCATCACAATAAATACTAGCATCACACAGACATTAACTAATGTGTCCACATGCTATTTTAGGCAGGTGTGGTGGTGCATCCCCACCCTTGGGCCATACTATGATCTCAGAAATACTCATTAAGCCTTGGCCTTGACAAACACCACCTGGGCTAAGGTCCTCTTGAACTTAACAGAAACACTGCCAGGAGCTTATGCTTTCTAGTGTGGCTGTTTTTAACGAACAGCCTTGAAAATTGATTTTTCTTGCCTGAATAACAACCCAAGTGGAACAACATTTTTGTTCCCAGACTTTCGAAGAAAATTATTGACCCAAATTGTGGCCAGGATGGAAAATTACTATGGCTAAAGCCAACCCTTTTGTGACCCTATAAAGAGCAGTCCTAAGTGAGACCCTTTGAGCCCTCCTGGACCGCAGCAGGCTGTGACCAGCACCTCCCCCTGAGTGGGGCCTCCCAGGGCCAGCCAACACTCACGTTTGCCATACTTGGAGGACCACCACCGATCGCCAACAATGGAGCCTGGGCTACCTCCACTCCTCGAGACTCAACACTTTGCCCACTGAGAAGATCCAAAGGCATCCGATGTGAGTACTTTGCTGAATTCAAAGGGAACTTTTGAAATGTATATACCTTGTGTGTACTCCTTTGGGTCCGCATGTGAGTGTGAATGTGGTATAGCAAATGTACTATGAATGTTGCTCTCCTAGATTCTTAAGTAGTTTAGGTTTGTAAGTAAGTTAGGCCTATTACTGAGTTACTGTTGTGCTATAGTAACTTCTGTAAGAATCTTTTGTTTAATTGTTTACATTAATCTGTCATTAAGTGCTGTTGAGTTTAAGTGCCATTAAAACATTTACGCCTAAACCGTTTTTCAGGTGTGGGGCTAAGTTTGTCAAGGAAGTCCATTCTGAACCTTGTGACTCAATGGGAGGGTCTCCCTTATTCTTTTTTATCTTTAGTCTTTCTCGGCCTTACCCTTTTTTCATGTAGATAATTTCTGGTTGATTTTAGTTTTAGATTGATTGTAGACTTCAGTACAATTTTTCTCTATGTGCTTTAACCATCTAGTAAGTAGTAGAGTGAACCTTGCCAATGAACTTTGTCATGCTTTCATTGTTATATTAAACATGCTTTTGCTGATACCTTTGCCAGGGATTCTTTGGGTGTCCTAAAACACTCATTCATAACAGCAGGTAAAAATGTATAGCTCCAATTTAAAAAAAAAAAGAGAAAGGAGCATAAAGTGTGTTGAGTGTAGTTAAGATAGGAACTGTGTAGGAGAGCCAGGGACGGGGCAGCAGGATTCCTGCCTCCAGAGAGAAAAGCTGTGTTACAATGCTAACAGCCAAAATCTGCGGGGTGACATGGAAAACAGCCCTTGTCCTTCATCCCAGCAGACCAAAGGTCACATCTATTGTTCCTGACAATGGGGCTATTGTTGGAGGTCCATGTTCTCGCTACTGCTTGAAGCTCCTAACATGTAAACAACTTTGATTCCCCTAGATAGATGCAGAAAGCATTGCACGCTCAATCTACTGCATGTCCCTCCATAATTTCAGCCAATTCCCTTAGCAGGTCTTCCAAGGGCTGCTACCATGTAGTGACAGCTCATTTCAAGGAAAGATGAGACCTTAACAGACTATTTTATTGAAAACACCTGATAAAATACTCCAGATGATCTTTGCCAACATGTGAGCCCTGAGGGGTGAGCTGGCTGGTAGCACTGGACAGGCTGTGCAGGACCCTGACTGGGGGACTGAATGGGCAGGGATGTTTTCCTCTACTCACATTAGCCTAATGTAAGTGTGGCTGAAAATGCAGTGCTCACCTGAGTTCACCTTTGCATGTCTTCAGCTTCTGTTAATAGCTAGATGTAGGACAGTGGTGCTGCCTATGTCTTGACAAACACAGAAAAACTTTTTCCATCATGGTAAAGCCAGTTGGTAAGTTTGTTCTGCCCATCCGCTGAGGGCACCTGTGCCCTGCAGGGCAGAGCAGGGCCATGCAGGCCATGAGGATGAAAATGGGAAATCACAGTGTCACAGGTCACAACAACCATCTCCTGAGTTACAGACCTTCATTTTCTGGTACCCTTGCTGTGCGCTGTAGGAAGGGAAGCCTCTGCCCTTCACATACATCCCATTTCTCTTTCCCTTTCCTGCTCCCTTATCCCCAGTCATCTGTAAAATATGTGAGCTGATATACACAATTTTCAATAAAATAATTATTTTTCACATATTAAAAAAACCTTGACAATACAGTTCACAAAATGTCCTGTCTGGATTCCCCACAAAATCTCTGCTCTGGCCTATTAATTTGAAAGCCATTTGAACTACATGTGCAGTTTGAAGATTTGAAGAATGCTGTTTCCATTAAGCATTACACGGAAAATTAACTGCAGTCTGAAGTTTTGCTTCAGCTAGTGCCATCAGTACTCCATAACATTTCATATGATGCTCTTAAAAGCTGTGAAGGTTGGCTACTTCTCTAGTAAAATTCTGGTAAGTGATTCAAGATGTTAAGGGCTTTTACTCTTAATAAACTGGATCTCTTCTTCCATGTAAGTAAATAAGTATTTGTAGATTTCTTTTTCTGAAAGAAGTAAAACTACATCAAAATTCAGAAAACATCCCCCTCTTCCCAACTGAGCTGTCTTATTTGGAAGCCATCTGGGTGGCAATCTTCCACTAATTTGGATTTAGAGGAATGGAGTGTGGTCTGGTCTCTGGAGAACTGGTTTCGTTTGTCTGCTTTTGTGTGTGTGCTGAGAAGCCAGCAGTGCAGGTAAGTATGTAATTATGGGCTTATTTAAAATGGAGATTCTTTTACGTGACAGATTGCAGCATGCGCAGGAAGAATAATGCCCGGAGAAAATAGAACACCTCTGTGAGGGCTCTTGTACTCTATTGTGCTGTAGCCTATTTACAGGCTTTGGCTCAGAGATGATTCGTGGTTTGCCTTACACGGGCACAGGTTTGCACGTGCACGGGGCCTCCTCCCTCCAGCCGATTGCAGTGGGGACTCGCCTGCTGTCAGGGAGGCACCTGGAAATGCTGAGCAGCAAGAGTTGCACTGGTATTGAGCCCTGCTCAAACCCCAGGATAAACAGAGGATTATAGCAAACACCAGGGCCACAAATCCCATACAGCTTCTTCAGGGCTTCTCCCATTACTATCGCTGCCAAATATTGCATAGCAGTTATTTTGCTGTGTTTAACGGCCGCACTTCATTTAACGTGCTATTATACGTTACCAAAAATGGTTTAAAATGACTGATCTATTTTCTTCTGGCCCGTCTTCAAATAGTATTTTGATTGCAAAGGGCAAGGCAGCCAACTTCTTTGTAAAATTCTGTTGAACTGTTGTTACCCGAGGAGCAGAGGCGTCACCTCGTCTCACTCCTCTCACTCATCGGTGGGGCCCTGGTAAGCGACCCTCCATTCCTCGTGGGACTCGGGGTAGCCTGCGCGCTGCGGGGTGAGTGTTCCGACGCACTGTACTTGTACTACCCTGCCTGGCAGGCGGTGCTGGGTGCGGGCTCTGCTGGGAGCAGCCGGGGCACAGACCCTTGGCTTTCTTTCGTGGAGAAGCCCCGCTGCCCTTGAAAACTGGCAGGTTTGGGGGGTTTATTTCAGAGTGAAGCCAACCTAGGTATGGCATATAAAAACTGCTTTTTAAAAAAAGGCGTAGAGACCACGGGGGCTTCCCAGCAGGCCCCGGCTAGGCACGACCAGCCGCGGCCCCCGCCCCCATTCTGCACCCGACTCCCGCCGCGTTCCGCCCGGGAGCTTTTCGCGCCACGGGCCAGGCCCTTGCAGCTCCACAAAGCTCAAACCGCGAATAGAAAAAAAAAAAAGGGGGCTCCGCACTGGCCCCTTCGGGGACATCACGGGAGACCTGATGAGCTCCTCAGCAGAGGTGGGCGGGCGGGCGCGGGGTGAGCTCGCCGGGTGCCCAATCCCGTGGGGGTGTGCGCTGCATCTGCCAGGACGCGGGCGGCAACGCGGGAAAGGCGCCGCCGGGTCCCGCCCCCCGCGGTCCAGCCGCTTTGGCGCGAACCTTCAGTTCCCCGCGCTCGCCCGCCGCCGCCAGCATGGCCCCGCCGCGCCCGCAGGTGAGCGCTGCCTGCGGCCGCCGCTGCCCGCCGGGCTCGCCGCAAGGCTGCGGATCGCTGCTGCTGTAGGGAGGGGGGAGGTTGTGGCGCTTGCCGCCGCTCCCGGGCCCCTCCGGGGTCTTGCGAACCAGAGCAAGCTGGGTTAAGCCGCGCTGCGGAAGGCTGGTGGGGTCGGGTGGGGGGGCTCTTTCGTTTGGGCACCCCAGGGAGAGCGATGTGGGGGCAGCCCCACCACTCGGACCGGCAGCCTCGGGTCTCCTGCTCCGCCGCGTGCAGTGCGGTGGGAGCATGGGGGCGGCCCGCGCATGGCGGTGCCCTTAACTGAGGTGGGGGTCTCGGCTTGGGAGTCGCGCTCGGCGGGGAGCTGGCGGCCCACAGCCATGCGCCCATCACCCCCGCCTCGCCGAGGGCGCGGAGGCAGGCGGGGGGCGGCCCCACGGGACGGGACGGGCGGGAAGGGGCGCAGGGGTCGGCGCGGCGGCCGGCGGGTGGCTGGGCCGCGTGTGTGCGGGGCGGCACCATCTTAGCGGGAGGCGGGGGAGGCACTGGCGGGACCGCGCCTGAGGGGACGGGCGTGTCTGCGAGCCCCTGGCCGCCCCGGGTCATCTGGGCTGGGCTTCCGTGCCCGAGGCCCTCGGTGCGGGCCGTGCCCCCGGCTGCGCGCACCCTCAGCCGCGGCGGGCGGCACCAGAAGCCGCCCCTTTTGTGGTCTGGGGCCGGCCGGGCCGAGCCGCTGTTCGGTGCTCGACGAAACTGTGAAGCGAAAACCCGCAAGTAGAGCGGTGCTGGGGAGAGGACGGAGGGCTCCAGGTTGGCCCGGGCAGCTGCTGCTTAAGCCCTGTCTATCCAGCGTTTGGCCCGGCCGCGGCCAGCGCTCACGACCGTGGCAGCACCTCAGCGTGGGTACTGCCCCCCCGCATCGATGCCACCCTCGGGGGATAAAATGGGTCACTGCCAGTAGAAACATTTCCGGGGAAAGGAAAACCTGAAGCCCATAAAAAAAAAAATCTTTCAAATCGGTGGCGAAATGAAAAAAACAGCAAGCTGCTTTGTCTAGAACAGTTGTTTCAAATCTGTGGATAGGATTCTTTGGCCCTTTCTTAAGAGCTGCAGAGTATTTAGTGTTTGCCTCAAACTGAAAGTAATAAATGAATCAAAGTAGGTTTCCAGGTGCTTTTCGTGTACTTGCACTTTTTTCCATCACTGGCTATTATGATTGGGAAATGACATGATTTATGTGCTTATTTCCACTTGTCTGTTTGCATACGAGAAGTATTCTTAAATACTGAACGATACTCATCTGTAACAATGATCAGAATTTTACCAGAGTAAAAACTATTGTCATTCCTAACTCTGAGATTTATTTCAAAGCTGATGTTTGTTTTCTGACTTGCATTCAAGATTGCTCAACATCCTAAAATGTTCGATCCTAAGCGTCAATAAAAAGATATTTTTAAAAGCTACTGTGCTGCCGTAGGTCTCTTCTTAACGGTGTTGCTGTTGTCCTTTTGTAGCGCCGAGGTTGTTCGGGAAGGAGAAACTTCACAACCTTTCGAAATACAAAACTAATTCCCATGGAAACATCCTCGTCCTCTGATGACAGTTGTGACAGTTTTGGTTCTGATAATTTTGCAAGCACAGTAAGTACAGTACAAGAACAAATAATTCCATATGTGCAGTACTAGTAAAGGTAACAAAAATGTAAACTTTATAAAGCTGGTAAATGTTTTGTGCACAATTAAAACTACTTGCTCTGCTTATGTTTTTGTATAGTAGTTATAAACCTTTGTGGTATGCTGTAATTTCATTTCACTCTTTACTTGTGCTTCTAGGTGGTAATTGTTGGGAACAGATTAGCTATCAATTCTAGCCTTTGAAATGTCACCTAACCTAGTGTGCCTGGTAATTTGTAGCTGTGGTTCTGAAACCCCTTGTGAAATGCCTTAAGTCTTCCTTTTCTTTATTAAAAAGCTAGCTTGTACTGCACTTGTAAATGCTAATAATTTTCTGTGCAACTTCAGTTAAAGGATATTTTATTTTTTTTAGAAATGCAAATTTAGGTCGGATATTAAAGAAGAACTGGCAAAAATTTTTCATGAAGCCTCTGATGATGAATCTTTCTGTGGCTTTTCAGAAAATGAAGTTCAAGATGCATTGGTAAGACAGTTGATTTTAGTTCGCTATTTTATATTTGAATTCTTACACATTCTTCGTTGGAAAACAGTGCCAGCTTCAGCTTGAAAGTTCAATGTTTCAGAAAGAAGCATCATTTCATTTAGTAAACAGTCTGAGTAGCCAAAGTTTAATTTTCTTTTTGTCTCCATGAAAAGCACTCAAGATTCTGAGCTTTTAAAATCTGCCTCATGTATTTTGAAATGTATCTCTTAAAACTGTCTTGCTGGATGTTACTCTGTTGGACCATAACGTTTCTGGTTTCCTCAATACGAAATGTTAGGCTAGCCCATGGACTCCAGCAAACCTCAGAAAAATTTGTGTGTCTTGACACACAGTCAGACCTCCACTCTGGCGGTGTAACAGGGAATGCATGTCTTTCAGCATTAGAGAAATAGTGATAGGTGCTGAAATCTGCCTTCCTGCTTTTCCTTGACATCAGTGCAAGGTCAGTTTTATTGCTTAAAAAGGTCAGTGGTCGATATTCAGAAGAGAAATTGAAGTAGTACCACGTTTGGCAAAAACAGGTTTGTCATAACTTCAGGACATGTTGAGGAATGACTAGAAAAGAAAAATGTCTAATTGGAAGAAGACACGTCTGAGTTAAAACAGTACTAAAGAGAATAAGTAGGAGACAAAGCTGGAATAGATAAGTAGAAAAAAGAATCAATAACTGCACATAAAGTGCAACCAAAATCACATACCTGGTTAATAAAAACCCTGTGTAAATAAAAATGGCCATTTGATGCCCACTGTTACTGCTGATCAAAATCAGACTGTCTTATTGTGTCTAAAAAGAAAAATCAAAGCCCATTGCAAAATGAGCTTTTAACTAAATAATTTATGTCCTCACTGAACCATTGGTTCTAGGAGAATCTGTAAGCAAGACATCAGAATTCAAAGATTGGAAAATACTGGGATTTTATTCATAATTATTTCATTGGCTGGCTCTAGAAGGAAGTTTCCATTTTTTATCATTGATAGTATGAGATGGCTGTTCTTGGCAGCTTACAAAATTGGGTTTGACCTTGTGCAGAGAACTACATGGTGTCTTTTTTTACAGCCAAATGCTGTATGTAGCAAAACTGAGCCCTTTAAAGGCAGTTCTCTTTCTCACACCACACACACAAACTATTTTTGCTATTAGACCTGCAAGTGACAGCTGACACTGCTGCAACTGGACCTACACTCCCTTTTCTGGTGTGTTTGGCACGACCATGTAGGTCTCCCTGAGAGGTTTTGATCCCCGTGTCCCCTCTCCTTCCCTCCCGCTCCAAAGTGCACTAGAACACTAGGACTGGATGTCTGGATTTCAGCCAGGTAACCTCTTAAACCACTCCCAGACAAAATGTTGTTGACTGTATTTACCTGCACAGCAACTCTCCTGGATTTACATGCTTCCATTCTGGTTTGTTAATAGAAATTGGAATCGGATTCAGAGGAGACTGATACAAGTGCTGAAAGTGCGATAGATCAGAGAGGGCAGAAATGCCCTGTTCCTCTGAAAGTAGCCATGAGGTTTCCACCTCGAAGATCGGAGAGGAGGAAGGGTGAGATGGAACCTGTTCCTGAAACACTGATGCCTGCTCCAGATTCAGACTCTGACACTGAAGAAAACGGTGCTATGTTTTTAGAAAAAAGAGCTTTAAACATAAAGGAAAACAAAGCAATGGCAAGTACTCAATGTCTCCCTGGGGACCCTCCCTTTTTCCCCCCTCCCTTTTGACTCTTGGGGTACCTCTGTTTAAATTCACTGTAATGGGAACTGCATGAATGCATTAAGACGAATTTGCATTCCTAAAATATAAATCTGATACTTTACATTTACTGGCATATGAAAATCCATATGCTGCAAGCCTAACAACATAATAAGTTTGAGTATTTCCAAATTACTTGCAGTCACTAAAACATAAATAAGACATAAATGTAAAGAGTTGAAGAGTGACTGCATTTCCTATAAGTAATTGTACTTTTAGCCAATTGCCCTAGTAGTCTGTAATAGCACATAAATACCCTTTTAAGGCTCTGCTTCATTTTTCTTTCTCTTGTTAGCTTGCAAAACTAATGGCTGAGTTGCAAAATGTTTCTGGTATCTTTGGTGGGAGAAAATCGTTGCCAGCTGTCAGTCATGTGAGTATAAACTTGCTGTATCTGCCTTCAGATTTCTAAGAGTCAAATTCTGACATTACAAAGCAGGATTCTCAATGAAAAAACTTAATAAACCATGCAAATCAAAGTCCAGTTAGAATTTTATTGCTTTCTAAAACAGGTGTCCTCATTATGTAATTCTCTTTTGATTTGTCACAGTATAAAGCAGAACAGATTAATTTAGAAAGGTTAAGTGTCTCCACAGGCCAATAAAACTAAACAAGGTGCTGTGTAAATATGCGGTTATACAAAGGCTGGAGATAAGGGGGGGCAGCTCAGACTTTGAAGCTCAGACCTGAATATTCTGTGAACTTGGAGCCTTGAAAAACACCTGGCATTTAGCCTAACTTTAAAGAAGGTTGTGAATCAGCAGTGTAATGAATTTCACTGCTGATCTATTTGTAAGCTGGGTGAAGATGAGAACAACACTAAAAATTGCAACTCCTCATAGACACAGGTTCTGCTGCTTTTGACTATTCCTCTGTGACTAGCAGAATGTTTAAGATGAATTTGCTTAGGATCTTCTTAACCTTGTGTTTTCTGATTGGGACAGGGATAGATATGTCTTTGGAAAAGCTGGGAGGAAGGCATCTTTAGAGGAGGAATTCAGTAGGGACAGGAGCTATCTGTGTTTTCACCTGTTTAATTAGGGGCTTTTAAACTTTAGCAGGGACCAAAGCGACTTCCAAGGCGTTCCTTGCCCAAATGTGCCTTGAGGAGGAACCCAGACCGAAGTTCTCGGCCTCACACAAGGTCCAGGTCCTTGATTGAAGGTCCTCCTACTCTTGTACCAGAAGAGGAGGAAGATGACCGGTACATCTTAGTGAGAAGAAGAAAGATGTCTGACGAATACCTGGAGGTATGATGAAGGTCTGGTTCTCCTGTTGTGAGTTTTGAGGGTGGTTTTGTATTCTTTCAAGAGAACAGCAATTCATAGAGTTGATGAGGTTTATCAGTATGCCATGGCCTTGGAAGAAGTGGAAAAAAAAAAAGGGGGGGGGCATTTTGTACGTGTTCTGCACTTCCCCTTCCTCCCCTTCCTTGTCCTTAGAAAACCATTTCCTCTTTCACTCCAGAAGGAGTGAAGCAAGATCAGTAGCATCGCTGCACCCCGAAGGTGACAGATCAAGTGAGGGTGCTAAAGCTGCATGCATATCATATGTCTGTACAAAGTTCTGTTATATCTTGCTTAAATATATGATGGGTGTTTGAGACTTCAGCATTGCTGTGAAGGTCCTTGCCTTTGTATAGTTTTTGCTGAAACTAATACTAAAAGTATTGTGTCTTGCTATTCAGCATGAAGCCCGTACTCCCAGGAGGGGTCACCGTGGTGCCGTGGCTTTTCCACACGTTGTGCGCCCAGTTGAGGACATAACAGCGGAAGAGCTGGATAATATTTGTGTATCTGCAAGAGAAAAAGTATATAACAGGGCCATGGTAAGTATATTCCAACTTTGTGAAATGTGTACTTTGTGAAGTCATTTTTTTGTTACACTGTGTTTGTTTGCATCAAAGAGAGCACACTCCCTCTCACTGAGAGAAAAGATGTGATTTTTGGCAGAAATAGGTGTGAGGTCTTGAAATGCCCCTTCTTATTTTTGCCTGAATTTGTAGAATGGCCTTTACCAAGCCAATTAGCTTGCTGTCACTCTGCAACAGCTAATACCTAAGTGATACCAGCCAGGGAGAATGATTACCAGACACTGAAGATGCAGTGTTAAAACAGTCTTGGTTCAAACTTTGCAAGGTGGCTTTCTGTTTCAGGATAAGCACTGCTAGCTCCCAAAGAGATTTTCTTCAATGCCTTATTCCCCTAACTAAAATGCCATCTTAAATGTCTTGTTTCTTTTTCCTGTGTTCTAGGGATCCACCTGCCATCAGTGTCGCCAAAAAACCATAGACACCAAGACAAATTGTCGTAACCCTGATTGCGTAGGAGTGCGGGGCCAGTTCTGTGGGCCGTGCCTCCGCAACAGATACGGGGAGGATGTCAGAGCAGCACTGCTGGACCCGGTAAGACATGCTCAGGGGTGGTTTATTGTGCTTGACTTGCACAGCCAGAGGTGTTGGTCACTGACAGCAGTTTTAACAGAACTGCTTACAGTGCTGTAGTACATCGTGCAGTCCTGGCGTGATTCACCCTGAATCACAGAGCTGTGTTGCGTAGAACTTGTTGTATTTACTACTTCTGTAGTGTTATTTGCAGGAGTAAAGTATGAGAACAGAGCAGCAGCCGAAATATTCTTGTGTTTGAGTATCAGAACAGTGTTCTCTTTCGCCTTGCATTAGTGCTTAATGCTCTATGGAAAGAAACTGTATTGTGGACAAAGTGCTGCTGTTGTGGGCTGTGATGTAGGAGTTAAACAGAGTGGAATGCTTCCTGTGGTTACGTGCAAGGCAGGCAACAGAGAGTTTAATCACCTACAGACTCAGGAGTTTGTAGTCTTGCGCTGGTTTAGACAACTTTATGCAGTGCTGATGTTCACTGCAGAACTCACTGTGGAGCAGGGCACTCTTCCAAGTTGTGGGTGTGAGTTGCATCTGGCATAGCATCTCAGCTGAAAGGGCTTGTTGTTGTCTCTCTTTGTGTAGACATGGAGGTGCCCACCATGTCGTGGGATCTGCAACTGTAGTTTCTGCAGACAGCGAGATGGCCGATGTGCCACAGGTGTCCTGGTCTACCTGGCCAAGTACCACGGCTTTGACAATGTCCATGCCTACTTAAAAAGGTGAGTGTGCCGTTGTGTCAGTGACGTGGTTGCATTCAGTGGGATAAGCATCTCAAAAGTGGGAGGGCAGAGATGTCCACATCCTAGTTCGTCAGGTAAATCTCAAGATTAGTCTGTGTTGCCTCCAGAATCCGAGATTTTGCCCTATGATTGTTCTGATACACTGGTTCTCACCTGAAACAAATGATACATCCACTCTGCCTTTTAGCTCTTAACTTCAGTGTGTATTGTCAGGGCTTCCACTAATTGATCTAAAAGAGTTTTCAGTGTTTTGCTACAAGCTGATTCATGTTTTTACTTGTCTTTCAGTCTGAAACAAGAACTTGGAATGGAAGACTGAAGCTGTGTCTGCCTTTAAATTACATACTCTTTTCAACTACGTCATATTATTGCCTGCAGTGAATTGTTTAATCAAATGAGATTACAAAGTGCCTTCCCTGCTTCCCTCTCCTTTTGGGTAAAAAAGGATAAAAACCTTTCATTTTTTTCAGTATAAACCATAGTTGGGAAAGCTGTTCAATGAAGGTCTTTGCCCAGAGGCCATTGTTTTCTCTTTAAACAACTTTGCAAATCAGATAGCATCAGTCCTTGTTCTCATGATAGTAACTTGTTTTTTTCTTCCTGAAGGGAGATGGGGCTTTAAGCCATTCGTTTCACTCATGCAGCGATCTCTGCTGCAGGTTTACTTATGCTCCAAAATTGTTTACAAAAAGATAGAGATATTCTGAAAACTTGGGGTGGTTTTCTCCACAAAACCAAGCAGCAAAGTTCTGCAATACAGACACTTAATGATCAAATGGAATTGTAGAATTCTCTGAAACAGCAGCATGTTCTTAAGTTCAAAAAGGAAGCCCTGTAAGTTGCAGCTGAGCAGTCTTCAAGCACTAATATTTGGTTTTATAGAGTACTAAAAGTTCATCCTGGCCATTTGAAGGGAGACTCTCTGATTTAAAAAATGCAGCAGAAGCCGTTTGACATGGCACTTTTTGTTTTTGCTGAGATAAGGCCACTGCTGAAAGCTTCCACAGCACTAGCATTGCCTACTGGTGATGTGATGTGAACATACTGGTATACATTGTGTAGTGACCACTGTCTGAAACAGAATGCTTCGTGTGTTAAATGACTGTGTTCGTGGACTCTCTTCTCCCTGTTCTTGCTGCAGCTGCAGAACTGCTTTGCAGAGTCAGCAGTGGTCCTGGGGAAGAGGGATACCTCCAGACCAGGGCTTGGTGAAGCAGAGGGGTGGCAGTTCATGTGGCTGTTGGCCAGCTTCAAGTGGATGAAAGGTGGTAACTTGTTTAATTTGGTTATCAGGAAAAGGGGCAGTGCATGTTTCTGTATCTGGCTCTGTGTGATTGTTGAAGGTTCTTTCACATGACATTTGTGAAATGTAAGTACAGCAGAAAGGGAGCTGAAGAATTCTGATATGCTGAGTGCATGGGATCTCCTGTACTCAGTGTTGTAGAAAAGAAGGTGCCATGAAAATTGCATCCAGAGAACCACAAAGTTTGTAAATGTGCTTAGTTTGGTTATGGAAACTACTGTGTAAGCTTTGTATAAGGTTTAGAAGGTAATGTTATAAATAATGTACAGTTTAATAGTAGAAAAATCAACATGGGATTACACTTCTCTGCTTGCGCCGTATTTGCACTGTGTGTACACAAAATGGTCCGCAGTTCATACCTTTCTGGGAATTGCATCAGTGTGTGTGGGAGGGGAGGAGAGAGGAATTTAGAAACAACAGATATTTATGTCTCAGACTTGCAGTTCTGTTTCATAAATCATCTCTCCTATAGAAAATCTCCTGTCCTTTCTTCATCTGTTTTTATAGTGTGAATAGCTGTGCAATCTGAGGTGTGGAGAGTGCTCTTCCCTCTAGGTACATTTTGTGAAGAAGGAACTCATTTTAGAAATACATGTTCTGACAGATAAAAGTGGTTGGTTTTTTTTTCCTCCTAATTGCTTGGCTTGCCTTCTGATTGCTAGAGTGTGAAAGTACTGTGCTAAAAGCAGACCCTTGTGTTATATTACAGAGACTGCTGTATTTAGATTTACTCAGATCTGTGCTGTTCTGTACAAAATTTTTCATTTTGAAAATAAAGATTTTCAGATTTAGAATATTTTCATCTCTGAACTGTTTTTAAAAAGCCTGTTAGAGCTGTACTTCTATTTTACCACTTTCAGGTGAACTTATGCTGTGACATAAAGGACTTGGTTGTTCCCGTCATACCTGGGGGAGCAGTGGGACTTGGACATCTTATTGTCTCTGGCCCTGTGTTTCTGAGCCAGGCTTGCTCTGATATTCATGCTGCTTGGATTGAATTGGTTGGTACCTGGTGACTCACTTGTGATGGTCAAAATACAGAGTGCTTAGTTCAGGCTCGATACAGGCTCTAGGCATGTGTGCTTTGTGCTTACCCTTCTGCTTTTTCTCTACTTTTTTTTAAACCAGATGCCTACATCCTGAGCTGACAAGGATGAGGATAAAATTTTGGACACAAGTTGGAGTAATGTGGCTGCCATTTAAATTTATTTATTTATTTATTCTTTTAGAAACAAGCTCTTAAGTAGCCTCTCAGGAGCTCTTTCCTGGAGGAGAGAATTACCTGAGGGGCCTTGATTGCAGGCTGATGGTGAAGACTGGTTTTGACACTTGTGCTGCTTTTTTGTTCTGGGTCTAGAGACAGGAGTTGTATGAGGCTGTGGCAGAAGGGTTATACAAGGCTGGCCCGAGTGAGAGGAAATGGGAAAGAAGTGATCCAGCAGAGTGACTGAGCTGTCCCGGATACTGTTCACTGGTGAAATCCTCACCTCGTTACTCTCACCTAAAAGCTGTGTTTGGATGTGCCTTTCATTGCACTGCTGATGGTGTGAGAATAAATTCATATTTAAAAATTGTGTAGGATGTTAGTTTGTGTTTTACGTGATGATTTTGAGGTGTCTCAATACATGACTTTCCCCAAGCCCCTCTACCACAGCTACTTAAATGCTGTTGATGTGGACTTGAAAAATAGTTAATGAGCTCATGGTTTGTAAGTGCAGTGGAAGAGCAGCAGTTTAAGAAACTTGAGAGGAAAAGGTTCTGTCAGCTTTAAAAACCAAAGAAAAAATGGAAATAGAGTATCACTGTGTAACGAAGAGCAAAGGAATGAAGCTCATGTGTGAGGTAGAATGACTACTGATTTATTATTGAAAAAGGCTGCATGAGTTGACATTCCCTCACTACTCAGATGTAGAGCCAGGTGATCTTGTGCATAGGTCTGATAAAACTTTTTTTAACCTGGTATAATAATTTATAATGAATATATGGTATATACTGATTAAATTTGCCATAACTTCCTTATTATCAGAAGATTTTTTTAGACTGGTATATATTAATATGTATGTCATTTGCTTCTTCCCCATTCCACTTGCTTTTTAGTTAAGCCAAACATTGAAGCATAAGCTCTCTTCAAATCTTGAGAAAAAAAATTTTGTCTTCCTTAACAATTAAAGTTTTTTTCATTATAAACCAGCCTGGCAGTGTTACTTCACAGGCTGAAGCAGCATACAGTAAACATTGCAGAGCAGCACACTTGGCTGCTTAACCAGTTATATTAGCGTAGGGAGCTGCAATGGAATTTTAACTTTGGAAACTACCCCTCTTCCTTCCTAGCCTCTTGTCCTGATAGACCTTCATTTTGTCTGCCAGCAACCTAAAAATGTATTTTGAAGAGAAAAGCGTAGAGATGGCAACATACCAAAGCATCATCATCATTTGCTTAGGTAGGCAAATGAAATGAAGCAGGGCAAAATGGTGGCATCTAGTTAAAGAATGGCTTGAAATGTTTCAGGGTGAGGGAACACAGCTGACTTTGAAACCATCTGTAATACACTGTGCACCTGAAACTTTAGGCAAGAGTCACCCACTGACCTGTGCTGGCATAATCCAGTTTATTCACTTACATCTGTTCGTGAGTGCAGCTCTTGGATGGCTAATGGCGTGAGCTAGTGCGGAGATTTTGGAAACACTGCCTACTGTTCTTTCATGTTCTTGGCCTCTAAAGCAACTCTAAGTGAGTAAAAAGATAAAAGTGTCAAATAGAGGCTTGTCAGTCTGTGGGGTCATAAACACCAGCACCAAGATAACCTGGGCTTTGTTGTAGATACACAAGTGCATGGGCTCCAAATGCCAGAGAGAGAAGACAGCACCAACACTGATATGACTGGGTCTCACTCCTTCCAAGTAATAAGCCTGAGTCTCCTAAAAGGGTGTCAAGAACCCCACAAACCCTTTGGATCTGGGAAACGGTGGGGGAATTGTATGTTTGGACTCAAAAACATAATGATCAGTGCTACAGGTAGGAGTCCTGAAAATGGAAGCTGGGAGGGGAACTAGGAATCCTGTTGTGACTGATACTTACAAGAAGTTATGGGTATTGAATCTGTATGAAAATACGTCTAGAGCATAGAGATACAGTCATGTTAAGCTAGATCTTGTTGCTGTTTGGTACAGGCTTTCTTCCAGCTAGAATTGATCAAGCTCTTGTTCAAAGGATGGCAGGCAATTCTGTTATATGAAAAAAATAAACCGGAAGTCATAGTTTGGTCAGGATGGGGTGTAAGAAGGCATGCAGCTGTCTGGTAATAGTTTTTGTACTGATCACTTGGACTAGAAAAAAAAAGTCAGTTGAAGTGTAGCTCCAGCTGTGTTGAAGCCTACTGATACAATCTTTCCCTTGGTAAAGGGTAAAGGTAAAACTTATGTCTACTCCTGAAGGCAGACAAAATGTTACTGAAATTACAGATTTGTGTTCGGGCTCAAGCTAGCTTTATATCCTTTCCTGTCAATATTAACTGCAGGCACAGAGAATGAAATTATGTGCTAGGTTGTGTTAAGAGGTGTAAATAACAGAAGCCTATGGCAACCACCCTCATTTCTTTTAATCACATACACAATAACAAAGCAACCCTACCGGTGCTTCTTTTGGCCTTCCCTTACCTCTTTATAGCTTGAATATCCATGTAAAAGTGGTGTGTTTGTGAATTGCTACATAAGCTTCACAACTGACTCACACTAGGACTGAAGGTGAGAGCTCTCCCAAGCAAACTCCTGTTTGAAAATGAAACTACTGTGTCTCGGTTTTCGAGACAAGACTTCAGAAGGAAACACTCCAGAATGCGTGTTCCTCCTCTTTTCCTCCGTCAATGAGACAAATGGGTCACAAGAAGTGAAAGTGGGAAAAAGAAGCCAAACTGTTTATTAGCACATGTACAAAACAGGGTAGAACAGGATCAAAAACCCCCTCAAAATACAACAAATTCCCAGAGAGGGAACAGACACATGGGCTTGGACCAGCTGGGGCCACCCCCGCAGGCTCCCCGGACCGGCAAGGAGGGAAGGGAGGCAGTGAGGCAAGGGGAAGGGAAGGGAAAAAAGAACAAGGAAAAAACCCAACAGAACCTTTTCCCAGCTAGCTGGAACACAAAGGAAATCGAAAAAGCAGCACAGTGCTCCCGGCGCGCTCCCTCCCGAGCCCCTGGAGTCCCTGGGCTGAGCCGTTCAACGCCCCCTCAGGTCCATGTTGGAGGCACGGCGTCCTTGGGCATTGAGCAGACGGTTAAGGAATAAAGCGGCTTCATAACATCACCCCAGGACATACTGGAAAGACTATACTGAATATTTAAACATCTTAGACTTGAGAGAGATTTAGATGGTTTCTACTTTATTATATAGCTGAGATAAAATAAATTCAAGCAGTGTCCACTATTTCATTTAACACCTTGGAGGTTCACCATTTTTAGATGTGCTCTAAAGTTCCAGATATAGAGGCTTAGCAATGTTCCTACTCAAATGTGAATGAACACAGGCACTCTTATCTTACATGATTCTCTTCTTATACAGCTTATTAGCAGAATTTAGCAGTAGGAAAGATTCTATTTCTTAGTGCTTTTGTGCTATGTATTTTTTTTGTTGTTGTTGGGTGTGTTGGGGGGTTGGTTTCGGTTTTGGGTATTTCTTTTTGAGGCTAGTTGTAATGTGAATACAAGTGATAACAGTGAATCATCAGGAAAAAAACCCCTTTGGAAATAAGCCAGAGTCAAATTCTTTTCTCGTGCTCTGTTCAATCTGCTTCCTCTTTAAAAGAAAACTTTCACATTAGCAGAAAAATAAATGCTTAGCCAGAGTTCTTTTTGTGTCCCTTTCAGCAGGGAGAAGGGAATGAGTGTGCCGAGCTCAATGCCCATGCTGGCTTCCTCCTGCCGTGGAGAGTTAACACTCTAAAGCTTTTTCTTCCCCCTTTATTTCTCTTTCCATTTAATTCTTATGAAAAAGTTGCGATGTTACAATTTTGGTACTGGAAACCAAGCACAGAGTTTTGTTGTGAGGAACTGAAATGTTTTGATGTAATCCTATTTTTCTTCTGGGAGAAGTAACTTCGAGTTTTTAAATGGTTGGTGTGGCTAGAAAACAGCATCTATACTACAAAGCTCTGAAAACACCTCCAGTAAATAAAAATATACCTGTATATATGATATCTATGTGCCCATTACCGAATACAGATACAGTGTCCTGTCAAAGCCTGCTGGTATGATCTTAAACAAGTCACTTTTCCTGTAGTTGCAAGACCAAAACCCCATTAACTCACCTAACTAAAGCCTGCTTTGGAAAAAATTAACGCTTGAATGTTCTTAATGTGATTACAATTAATTTTCATCAACACCTGCAGACTTACCCACAGCAAAGAATAATGCTTTTCTGTTTTTTTTCTATGTACCTACTAAGCACAGGCTGGAGACACACACCCTTTCTCCTTGCAATTAGAGTCAGTTTATTTCTTTGACATACTCACTAGTAAGTGTATTTTACATTCTAGCTGATGCACGGGAGTTGAGAGTATTGTAGTCTCTTAGGTACCATTGGTTTTATTCCCACCTGTTTTTCCAGTTTCTAAAATCTCATGTCTAGCTTTTGATTTCTTTCCAGTTCTGAAGAAAAGTTATGAATGAGATGAACAGTTTGGCTGATGTCAGGCTTAACTAACTTGGTAATTGAGCCTGACTGCTGAAATGTAGCTTCTGTTTTCCCCTGTACAGATACCACATTATACTTTTAACATATTGGGATCCACAAGGAAATGTGATTCCTGCCATATCTTAGGGTTCCCTAATACGTAGTGCAACAGCCAGCCTCGCTGGAGCTCCCTTGCGCTTCCCAGTGTGCCATGGCTTGCTGTATAATATGCAAGAAGACATGGATTTTGTAAATGGCTTCGTTTCTACAAAACATTCAACTCCTCTGGACACTTAAAAACACCTCGAGCTCTTTCTGCCTCAATTTCTGAGCAATGTTTTCTTGGTGTTTGCATGGCACCTAAACCATTTTCCGTCACAAAATAGTTGCTGCAGCCAAGAGAGGTACTAGAGGTGTCAGACCAGGGTACTGTTGCTAGTGCTTTTACCTGTAGTGCTACTGAGCTCTGCAGTGCTGTGATTAGTTTGTTTTTGGGACATGGAGCAACAAAAATAAAAAAAGGGGAGAGAATCTGTCTTGTAGTTGCTTTGTTGCAAAGATCATTCAGCAGCTCCCACCACTGGTGAGATGAGGGAGGTTATGCTTTGTCTGGCAGCCTATCTGGAAGCACAGGTATTTTTCATCCAGTGTTGGTGAGACTAAGGTTCCTTTACATCTGTCACAACAGAAGCCTGGGTATAAAGGGGCCTTATGAGAGCAAATGTTAAGTGTCCTGAAGCAGAAATGTTATTAAGTAGCAACTAAGGTGGCTCTAAGTCCTGAGGTTCTCTGTAGAGTTAATTGCTGTGCTTTACTTGGAGGTAATGTTTGCGTGTTGGTGAGAGCCAGAGAGGCTGTTCTGGTGACACAGCTTGGTAAATGCACTGTGCTCAGCCTAGTGGAAGTGGAAATCTAGTGGAAGCCATCAGTTTGGAGACTGAGTGTGGGAGACTGAGCTAACAATCTCAAGACTCCCAGGTTTCCTTAAATGAAACAATCAAGGGAGAAAATGCAGAAAATGTGGTTCCAAAATGTCCGTTAAATAGGAAAAAATCCTTTCGGGTACATGAATTGCCCCTAGTGACCCTAGGTTTACCCACACCCCTTTTTCTTTTGCCCTAAATGAAAGTCTTGCTTAAACAAAAACCTGATAGCACAGACTAGCAGTGCTATTTATTGATGTAGATAAATTTACTTTAGAATTATTTAAGTAGTGCTTTAGCTAGGGAATTGGATCTATCTAATGTGGTATAGGATAGCTGGAGGTGCAGAAAACATTCTCATCCGACAAAAATGTAAAGGGTTTCCTCCTGGTCCTGAGCTCCTCTGATGTATGTCCTAAGACATTGCCAGTGCATGCCTTTTGTTACAGTTTACTGTTTTGCTACAGTTTTGTTTGCTGAAGTCTGCAATTGCTGAAAAAAAGGAGTAAATGATGCTGGAAAGTAAATATAATTTGCAGCCTCAGTTTGAACTGTAGGTTCATGTTCAGCATATTGTATATTTCTTTATTTTTCTTAAACCTGTTAGAAGAATGTTCCATCTGAGCAATTGCTCTAAAAGCAAATGAAACGTAAGGCATCATTGTTTGTTCATATGTTAGTTCTCCGAGATAAAATGCATTTTTGTATCCTGCTAATAAATCCTAAATTTTTTTGTTATCTGACTTACTCATCAGACTAGAGCAGGCTGCTTTCTTGAGGGCTAGAAGAGACATTCCCATTGTAGCACTCCTTAACCTCCAGACAAACCCTTTATCTTCACTAATGTGCATTATTTTACGTTTTGCAACATATACCCCAAATCCTGTTTTGCCATCTGCTCTGTGGCAATTGAGGCTTCAGAGGGTTGGCTACTTATTACTTAATAGCCATGGATAGAAATACAGTAAATTCTTTACAAAATAAAAATCAATACTCACTGACATACTGCATATTGAAGAAAATAATTGTTTATGGCACACAGCTTAAGCTGTTCTGGTAATCACGTTGAAAAATACAATATTTATTCATTAGATCAAATTTAATGAGGCCTCCTGGCAGTAATTATAAAAATTACTGTAGCAGTAAATTACTAATGAGTTGTGATGTGCTTCCTACCTGTGAGGAAGGACTGGGGGTTGAAAAAATTGATATCCAGACAACACTAGGGAGGGTGAGATCTTGAGGCTAGGAGTCAAGCTCACAGCAGCGCGGAAGTTGTTCACTGCACCGGAATGGTTAAACTGAAAAAAAAAGAGGAAAAAGAAATAGCAGAGAGACTAATAATCATGAGTTTCACTTTAAATGGATTGTAGCTCTAGGTTTGTTTCCAAACTGACACCTATAGGCAAGGGAACAATGTTATCAATGTGAGGAACAGACTTCTGTACCTCATCTTGCTACAAACGCAGCTGAAGTGACCCAATTTACTGTAGCAGATCTTAGGCTGGGAACAGTTTCTTGCTTTCCAGTTGTAATAAAGTTCCATGCAAAACACAGCAAAGAGGACAATGTTTTCTTAGTGCCCTTAAATCTTCAGAAGAGTCACCTAAGACGCGGAGCTAAGACAAAGGTTGAAATCCCCCACCAGCTTGCTTTGATGCAGGGGAGTTTGACCCGGATTTCTTTTTTCTGAGACAAAGCTTTAAGGAATGCAGAGGCTTTTGGCAGCAAATGGTACACCGTATGAAGTACACCAGGGCATAAAGGTATAAAAATGGTGCCACTTCTATCAAAGTCCAGGTTTCTGCTGATTACAGGGTGTTGCTGCAGTAGCAGAGACTGGCTAGAGAAAGGGGTTCTGCTGCATGCCAAAATTAATGCAAAAATGAATTGGCATGTAATTATGTTTCTATCTGTAGCTTGTAAAGGTGCCATAGATGTGGCAGGTGGCCTTTGGTATTGTAAAACAGTGAATTGGCTAGGTTTTAGCAAATACTTGCTGCAGAAGATTGATTCTGGATTGAAACATCTACTCAAAATCAAATAGGAAAGGGCTGTGCATTTTTATTTCTCATGGCACAGAACTGCTCTTATATACATTGCTGATGCTTTAAAAGGAGTGGGGAAATCTAGCTCGACTTATTTACTCCTTATGTTGGTATGTTGTACTAAAAGGAGCCACTGGGCATGGATACTTCCACACACCCATACACATTGTGAAGCCAAAAGGGGAGACAAGTGTATCCACTCACCCTGGAGTCATCTTCCAAAAAACCTTGAAAGAAGTAGAAATGCAAGTCCCTTGCACACAGAGATGCAGAGATAATGGCTTTTGTGGAGCTAGGGGTTTCTTAAGCTGAAAGAGTCCCCAAGAGTCAAGCATTACAGGACTGAGCCCAAGACCCTTTGTGGCTTTAGCTTCACACCTAAATAAATGTATAGACTGAAAATACACACAAAGCCTTGGGCAAGCTAGGAAATGAACAGCAACAGGTCAGCATGCAGCAGGATTATTTTTGCAGTTTCCATACTTTCAAGAAAAGGGTACATCTTGTTACTCCTCTAAAAAGCAGTGATTTGCACTGGTTTGGCTAATTCACATTACCTGGCTACTTGTTATTGAAATACAACAAGAAGAGCTTTTGCCATGATGCAATTACAAAAAGACAATACCTCTCAGCCACCCAGAAATTAACCTTATTTAACTTCATTGCCACAAAACCCACAGACCTACTCTGTTTGTGCTGTTATGTCACACTGCAGGGAAAACCATCTGGTTTTGGCTGTGAAAATGGTATCTCTGCTGCTAGAGTGCTGAGTTCTTTTCCTAGTGCAGCCACACATTTCCTCAGTGACTTTAGGAAATTCAGTCTTCCCGTTTCTCTTTTTAAAACACGGAAATCCTCTCCTCCCCAGGCTTTCCCTTGCAGTCTGATCCTGTCTGCAAAAGAAAATGAAGTGTGTTTTTTATATTATTAGCTAAACTGAATTTGGCAATGGACAGATGTTCACTTTGCATACAGCTGTGCTGCCTGAAGATACATTTTTCTGTCTTTCTCAAGGCTAAATTAACACTGATAAAAAAATCTTTGGTCTTCAGATAGAAAACATTTTAGAAATAGGAATTATTGTGGGTTGGATTTTCAGAATTGCTGTCAGCCACAGCTGATATCAGTGGAAGCTGTGGGCTGAAAAAACCTGGAGCCCTGAACTACTATAGTTTACATGAATGTAGAAATAGTTAATGACTGGCACAGGATTTTGGATCAATCCACAGTAAAAGCTCTCAGGTAAATACAAAAGGTAGATGTGGTGGAATGCTCCTATTTGGTTTTTTGCCCATGTTGTTTTTTGATTTTTTAAAAATTTTTTTTAACTGCAGAATGCAGGTCTGAGGGCTTACTGCCCAGAAGGCTACAAGCTTTCATCATAGGCTGTCTGACTATCACCTGATGATGCAAAATAGGTTTTCAGTTAGTATTGTGAATTCTTAGGGCAAAATGGCAGCAATTTACCTACTGTTTCTTCTCCTACACCTATGAAATTAATTTACTGTATGTAGGGGAAGGGGGGGGGGGGGGGCACTGTGGAACTAAATCCAAAAACTAAATAATAATAATGAAGCTTTTAAGAGACAATGTCTCACAATCTGACATAAGTAGTAAGATTGTTGCTGTGCACTATTACTATAATTAAATTACGTTATGCTGTTGCATTAAATGAATCCATCTGTAATACTGTACTTAGAAGCAAGGTTTTATCACATAAACATTATGTGCCTTTAAACTTCTGCATTTTGTCTTGCAAAATGCAGGGAAAATACAGAAATTGGAAGAGCAGAATACAACATGAAAAGCTATAGCAGTGGGAAAAGGCCGGCTGGTTCAACATGCCAGTCCTTTTAAAGCAGGTAAGTAGAGTGTTAGAATACATTTTCCAAAAGGGTGGAACATGAGATGCATGCGTGAGGTGCCTGCTATTACTTTGAAAATGTTAGGTACCGATCTAAAAATTATCTTTCTAGTCTTTTCCCAAACTACAGAACATGTAAGGTTAAATCAGAAGCTGCTGAGAGTAAACTGTTAAGAAAAACATGCAAATAATAGCTGAAATGAAGCTGCAATCTTTTATCTGAACAGAGGCAGAAAAAGAAGGGGGCTACGGATCACTTAGACTATGATCAGTGAAACAGGGCAGCTGATCAGAGAGATGCAGTCTTTAGAACAATGTTAGCTTTTGCAGACCCAGGAAGCAGAATAATATTTTTCAAACTGGAGACTTCATTCCCATCGTAACAGATCAAACCATCTTTCAGAGCAGCAGATCCTGTCCTCTCTCTGCCTGGTAAGCTGTTGTACATTTATTCTGGTGCTAGTTCTTTTCCAAATGAGTTACTGGTGCTTTCATCCACATCCTGTTGACAGCTATCCCTTTCTCACCTTTGCAAAATACAGACTGTGTTAATTGCTCCTTTTTGATATCATGCACAATTACTTGGATTTTAGGAAAAATTATCAAGGAAAATGACAAGTAGACATCTGTCCCTTTGCTTACCTCTCCCATAGATAGCATACAGACACACGCTGTAAACTTACTGTATGGCAAGCTGCTGTAACTGGGACTACAGCATTTGCTGTCCTTCCTATGTTTGCCTCTGCCTTTAAGTGTTCACTGAACCATCCTAGTCTGCACTCCCTGTGATCTAATTGTGCCGGCAATATGCCGGGATGGACACACTGTTCATTAAGGATTCAGATGTATACAGGGGTTCTCTCCCAGTTCCTGGGGGTAGGAACAGGATGAAAACATTATGAGACTCTATTAAGTCTTATAAGACTGCCACCCCTTGCCTCTGGCAGCTTCAGGGGTGGGAATTAGCCTTTCCAGGGAGGTTATCATCTGTAATACGTATTTATGCTGTGTCCATCCTGTATAAGAATGCTCTCAGTAAAACTTAGGCTAGGCTGTAATAATACTTTGCACTTCTTTGTTGCCTTTCATCTGAGCATTTCATTGTGCCTTTAAAAGCTTTCATTAGCTAAAATTCACAACCCTGTTGTGCGGTAACTGTGGATTAACACCTCCACCACATGCAAAATACAGTTCAGAGAAGCAAGGACTGGAGTAAGTGGTTTAAAGAGCTGAAAAGAATGGAGGGTGTGGGGGGGAATTGAATTGCTTATTTCCAGCTCTGTGTTTTCTATTGAAATATCTTAGACTTGGATTGATGTTCTGGCTTCGTTCTGCTGCATTTTTAAATGCTGATGTGTGGCAAATTTAGCATTGTTTCAAAAATTCTGAAGATACTCATTTGCAGGTTCATTTATTATCTGCTGGAAATTTATCCTTTGATAACTGGATGCAGATGTAGCCATGAGAGTGATATAATTGCCTGTGGAGCTAGGTATGCATTTTAAGTATTGTTAAGCTACAGGGTCTAGTTTCCCCAGGATATGTATGACTCTTGCGAATGCCAGTTACACACATTCCAGAGAAGAGACTATGCCCCTAAAGCTACAATGTCCTTCGTGCATAGCCTCCAATCCTCTACAAAGCTTACATTTCACAGGATTCAACATTATTGGTTCTTTTGGGATCAATGAGAAACTCACCACCCATCTCCAGTATCTCTGAATTACAGAGCAGAACCAGATCAAACACAGAAGAGTTCCCTCATTTATCCTGCCTCTGTAATACATCAGAGTGTGTGCTGCATTCATTTTGTGTAGGCGGGCTGGTGTCTAATGTACTCTGTGAACATATTTATAAAGGATTAACCTGTGCCTGGTGTTCCTAAAAACTGATTTAGTTAAAATACGTATTTTATTCTACTTGTCTCAACCATACAAATCATTCCTGTTTAGCTTTGATGTTAGTCATTTTTGCTGTAGTGTAATACACTGCACATTATCAGTAGTCCTGCTATGTACGACAGGCTTTTTTCCTCCAGCCAATACTTCTCAGTGCATTGTATCATCTGCGTCTGAGAATTTTAACCTGCAGTGAACGTGTTCACTAATGGAATGTACTGCTTAGCAAATGCTGGAACACTGAGGGTTTCAATAGGGTGCTCTTGCTTTCAAAGTGTTTAGAAGCAAACTGGGTGTAGAAGGTCAGGAATCACAGGTGCTGGGAAGGACCTGGATGCACATTGTATCTGGAATGCTCTGTGTGTGCACACACACCAACCTGGCACCTGCCCTGCTAAGAAGGATCCAGTAAAGTGAAGCTCCTGGACTGCAAACAATTGCAGCCCTACCTCCCACCAGCCCCAAGTTAAGTATGTATATTTAAAAATCTTTACTTTGACACAGGTAATATTTAGAAATTTGTTTTGTGTAGGAAAAGGATTAAAAGGAAATACTGAAAAAATGAATAGCTTGGCAACAGGGAATTCTGACCCTCATCTGCAATATGTGAAGATAGCTCCAAAATGTGAAGGGCAATTTGAGAAGTTGCTGACTAGGAACTTGGGATAAAAGTGGAGAAGGGCAGACTTCTGATGAAGGGTTAAGGGTAATTTATTAAAGTTATCAACCATAGGGAAAATGACCAAAGCAAACACTGGAAAACCTGTTTCTTCAGGTGTTTGACAGCCAGGCTTAAGGTTTCTTCTCACCTTGATCTTCAACCAGGAATTCAGGGCTTGGTTTGGTTTTGGTGTTTTGGTTTTTATTTTGTATCAGCCTATACTGGGATAGCAACTGTCTGAAAAAGCTTATAGAGTTTTCAGTATTTTCTGGTAGAACAGATTAGTGGTAGTTGATTATACTTCTGTTGCTCATCTGATTGCTATTGAAGGAGTGCAGGCCACTATAAATTCTGTTCTTGACACCATAGTTTTTGTATAACTCCTGTGTCAGATATTATTTGTTGTACCATCAGTCCATCTTATCCGGATATAAGAAAACACAAAAATCAGTGTGTGTAGCAGGGGGAGGAAGATTCTTCTCAGCAGCCCATCAGGCAGTTTTTCTAGTTCATTTTCTTCCCAATTGTTCAAATACTAACTCAGAAGCTTGCAAATGTTTCTGTTTCTTGCCAAGACAGTGGTGCTTTTGCCCTGGCACACATTGATGTTTTTTCCCTTTTCTTGTGTTTTGAGTGCAGCTGAACAACAATTTTTTCTCTGTTTATCAAGCAACTTCCTCATATTAAAAGTTTTTTCCAAACCGAACTATCTTTTTCTGATTTCAGCATAGTTCTGCATTTGTGTTTGTTAATTAAATACTGACAAGTGAATAACAGCAAGTGCAGCAATACTGTGTGTTTGTGGGCTTTCAGGACAGCCCCTCTGGAACCTGAGCCTGTTTGTCTCAAGGAGCCACAGCAGCAGCCGTGCTTTGAGAGGTAGGCAGTAAGACAGCAAGTTGGTATTCAGGAAACAAGAGTGGGTCCTTCAAAAGAAATCTAACCTCTTTTCTGCCATTCCATGTGCATTAGACTTAACAGTACTCTCAGAAATTTTCATGCAAGTTATACCCTTTTCGCACCCCTCCCTGAAACGAAGATAATTTTAAGTTTTACAGCAGCAAAATAATTTGCTGCTTGTTTTCTCACCAGTGTAAGAGACTTTCTTGAAGTGGAAGTTGGCTCTTCGGAGGCCATAGGAGGACATGGATAGATGGATGGATGTGTGTGTACGTGCATCTGGAGTTCTTTTGTTCTCTCCCTGTTTGCTTTGATTGTTAAAACAGCCATTTCAGTAATTTCTTGGCTGGCTTTGCAGGGAATAAAATCTTGGTCTTTGCTGCTCCTGGAAGAGAGGTTGTCACAATGTTGCTCCCCCACTTGACTGACAGACACCTTTGCGAACACACAGCATGTTTCATCTCAAAGCACTCGATGAATATCCTTAACCCCCCCCCGTCTGGACCAGCCCACCTCTACTTGCAATGCTCCTTGTCTTTTCTCGCAGGATCGCAATCCTTGCCTTTTGTTCCTCCTTCTCAGGAGTTAATACCTCCCCACCTTACAAGTCAGCAGCAGATTCTGTCAGTTTAAAACCCCAAATAACAAACCCTCCTACCCTGAAAGGCCTTTTCTTTTCAAGCATGTATTTTTCTAGCCTGTGAGGGAGTCAGTGCCATAACCCTGAGTTTTTGTGGAATAGTTTCTAAGCCTCTATCTGTGTATCATGAATATCTCCCAAAGAGGGAATGAACATCCCCTCTTCTGGCAGCTCCTATATTTTGTGCCTTCCTGCCCCCCCTCCCCACCATCCTCTGCTCCTTATATGCCCCTTCACTTCATCCCTTCTACATGTGATGTCTCCTTTCAAATCCTCATTCACTGCTGCTCTCACCTCAGCCTGCACCAGCCGTTGCCTGACAATGCAGTCACAGCCCAGAACCCAAACATTTTTTGCCTCTGTTAAGGCATTCCACTGTTGGTCTTTTGCAAATTTACAGAAAGCTGGATGACCAGTGACACAAGTTTCCAATCTTTCTCTTTCCTCCACACTGTATTTCCCTATCTGTTGAATTTCTGTGGCCTGAAAAAGAAAGCATCAGCTTGGTTTTTTTTTTCCCCCATCTAAGATCTCGGGCATCACATCCCCACCTTTCTAGCTGAGGGCTTTTTGGCACTCTGTGACATTGCTTCTTGCTTCCTAAAATGCTGCTGTTCAGAAATGCTAGCACATCTGCCCTGGGGGTAGTTGACTGTCTCTAAGCCAGAGACAGGAGACTGCTGGCTTAGAGGCAAGAGGCGACTCCTCCACAGAAACGTGAAATAGGTGACATATAGGGCCAGGAAGGAAAGCATTAACAGAATTCATGTTCATTTCAAAGACACAGAAAAGGATCCTGAAGACAAACTGAAGATCTGAGATTATTAGGTGATCTGACGATCTCCAGCATTTTATCACTTGTGTTTGCTGTTTCTGACATGTTTGCTGAGCCCAACATGCTTAAACTGTCATGTGTTCTGATTTTCCCCCTTCATCTCCTCACTCTGTCCCACCTTACTTTAAAATGGCAGCTTCTTAGAAAGCAAGAGAGTTTTTTCAGATGTCTCAGATGGTGGCATGTCAGATAGATATATAAGAGACAGAGGGGTTTGAAAACAGGGAGGATAAAACTATCATGATGGCTGAGGCCTCTGCATGCTTTGCAGCGTGCATGACAGGGAGGATGTCCTTCCCTGGAGTAAGCTCACAGCTCCTGCTACTGACAATTACTATGGGGTTTTAGACATGACATTGATTCAAGTTTTGTTTTCAGTCTCTGTTGGTTTTTTTTCACCTCCCCAAACCCAGGGGACTGACAGCCAGGCTAAGCTGACCACTCCACCAGTGCTGTCTATGCAGACCCGCTGTGGTGGCTCCCTTTCACCTGCTCCGCAGTCCCTCCCCGTACATACTGTGCTCCAGCAGGGAGGCCGTCTTGGAGCCCAGCTGCATAACTCTGCTTCACAGCAATGATTTTGCTCCCTGGTGACTCACTGCATTTTGCACCTGATGGTAAAAGATAATCTGTCACCTTAAATCCTACTAGTTCTGCAAGACAGCTTTTATATAATCAGTGGGTACTTTTACCCTCTTTTGTCCAAACATGAATATAAGGTCCAGCTTGAATCCTCCATATATTTTTTTAAAGAAAGCAGCTGTGTTGTCCTTCAGGAAAACAGCTTGTAATTTAGCATTACTGCGTTATATCCCCTAGGCAACGCTTTCTGTCTTCAGGACATATATTTATCACAGACATCACAGTATCTCTATGGTGGTTTAGTTTTCCATCAAGGAAAGCTAAAAGAGCATTTAATTCCGTAAAGCTCTGATTGATCTTCACCACAATGTACCTCTGGTGCTTTTCTCAATGTCTCCTCTGCTGAACAAGATTTCTTCTTCCACTTTTGATCTCTCAGAAGTCTGAACGGATCTCAGAAGTGTGGGCTTGCTTTGCCTTCTAGCGCTACCTGTCTTTGTGCTTGGCAGAGCTTTCCTGTCCTTTGGTCAGCTCTGGAGTCCTGGTTAGCTCCATCAGCCAGTGGCTCTTTGCCTCACTCAGGAGGCTACCCGTGGAGAATTGAATGTATGTCAGCAAGGAAATAATCTGCCAGCCTTGGACGGCTTTCACTTTTTGTTTTCAGTTTTATTTTTGGTATTATAAAATAGTCATGGAGAGTAGATAGATTGACACATCTTAAGATGTTCAATTAAGATGAACAGAAACATGATGGCCCCATTAATTCCTCTGAAACTTTTCTCTGTCCTTAACAGAAGCTGCTTTGTTAATTGCTACTTCTTCTGGTGATCATTTCACCCTTGAGCTCAGAGCAACGCCCTTTTATTGTTACAAATTCTGATCCCAAAAGACACAGGAAAACAAGCTTGGTCTTCTGAGTAGCAGATAACTGAGTGCTACAGCACTTGTCAAATGTATTTGATCAGTGCACACAGCTTGAGAAAAAAGCAAGCAAGCAAGGAAGAAGTGGGAATGCAAATTTTAGAGAAATCTTGTAAAGTCTGCTGTAATTGGCAAGGTAAATGTAAGGCTCTTTCTGCTTTTCGTAACACTGGTAATATCAGTTTATGATAAAAAGCTATTCTGAGTTACACAAGAAGGTAAGATATTTGCCAAAAAGATTCTTTAGTTTCAATTCTGTTTTTTTTAAAATGGACATGAAGTGCCATCCATACTGAATGACTGTTGGCATTTGACTTACTACTGAGCAACTGTATGTTGATGGATAAGCCAGTCTCATCCAAGTGTCAGGAAGATTATCAAAAAAAAGAGCTGTCTGTAGTTGCTCCATCTCTGAGGAGATTGCCAACTCACCCTAACAAAAGAAAACATTAGTGTGCTATTTGCGTCTCACAAAGAGACTGTGATAAGATGACATGATAAATGATAGAGGGCTTTTTTTTCCCCCAGTAAAAACACATAAGGTAGCTAAATCATCAAGTGTAAAGAATATTTTGGCTCTAGCCACTGGGGTGAGTAATTTATTTTTAAAAAAGGGGAAACAGTCAGAAAAACAAGAGTGTAGTTTCTGGGTTTTCACTCTAATTGCATTAAGTAATTATATGATATAGTAATTCATATAGATACACATGGAAGCACCCACCTACGCATATGTAGAGAGAAAATGATAAAGGGCCAAATTACTAACTTGCTTTCCGATATCCCACAGAAAATTGTACATGCAATCAAGCTACCATTCTGCTGGCTTGCTTGCACTAATGGCTATTTGAGTGCCCATGTTTTGTTACTCTGAATTAAAGATCGAAAGGAAGGTAATTTTAGGTGGCAAAAAGGGAGGTCTCTTAAAAAAACTAGCTCTATGAATTAGATTTTTAGTACCTACTTTTGGAGTGGTATGCATAAACTACAGCTCTGCATGGATTTACTACAATTGTCTGTGTAAATTGCTAGCAATGCCTAAGAAGCTACTTGGTTGCCCAGTTATGTGATTGAACATGCATTACATGTTAGTGGAGCAGGTACATTGCTGTTTGAGATTGCTAGATATTATGAAAATTTGGCCTTCTGTGATTAAGAACATTACATGTTGCTATTCAGCACTTTCTTGGTGTTGAGAGACGTATTATTACCAAACATTGCCGAAGATGTGTGATGTTACCCACGTTCTTTTTACCTCACTTTACTGCACTCACCAGAGGCACAGTGAGATCAGGACTTGGGTGTTGATGCTGCACCTTTACCTGCAGTATGTGACCTTCTCCTAATGACGGTCGAATGCCACATACTGATGGCTTTGAAGGTGTTGATCATTTAACACAATCTGAACCATGTGCCTTTTACAGCAGGTATATATATAAAGTAGTCGGTTTTGGCATCAGAAGGTCTCTTGAGGCATCAAACAGCTGCCTCCTTTTTCTCCTATGGATTGCCTAAAACACACGTGAACACATACCGTAACTAGCAACCAGATCTCTTCACAGTTATAACAGAGGAGACAAATTTCTGCAGTGGCAGAAGAGTAGAATGTACCAACCTTACTTCCATGTCTGCACTGAAACAGGAATCTGACCATAATAAGAGGCCTTGCATTTTGCTTCCTAGTATGCAGAGAGAGAGAGAGGATTTCAGCGTCCTGAGCAGTTACATGATAATTTTTTCCACACAAATTAAAACAAATAATTTGATATATGGAGATGAATTTGGAGCAGGCAGCTTAGGGAAGCACAGTTTTTAAATAAATGAAATGACAAATAAGCTCCCCAGGTGTCACTCACAAGTGCTTGTTACTGGCATCTACACTCATGCTATTTAAAACCATGCATCCCATAAGATTAGTAAAGCAAAGCACACATATCTTCGGACCTAAGTTAAGTTCTTGAAGAGAATGACTTAACCTCATCTATGAGCAGATCCAGTCTTTCATATTCTGGAAAACAAATCAGTTTATGTGAGTATCATTCAGCTGGTGTTTGAATGAAATACCTGATCTTCCTTTCTTCTGAAAGATTTTTTCTTTATGTCGTCTAGCTCTGCCTTCATCCTCAAGAGATACCATATTGTATGAGGCAAGTGTCTCATGTACCCACTACTGCATAAATGTAAAGCAAATTATAAACTTTGTGTATCTTAACTTTATGCAGTGAAAGCATTTCTATGCCTTCATGTCATAGTATGAAGGATATGGAGGATTTATCCTGTGAAACGGAGAAGGAGTGAAAGAGCTGTGCACATCCATGCTGTTAGGAAGAAAAGCAAATTCTGCCTTATAGTTTGGAAATAATGGCATTTTGCAACCTGATGAAGGATCCTAAATGGCACGACATTATTAATGTATTGTAATGTCCCGGCAAGATCTTTTTTCTTTGTGGTGCAAAATAATGCATATATTTATGTCTCATGTATACTAGAGATCTCTCATTGCAAATTTCAGAATGAATCCCTGCAAAAATATAGGTATGAAAATATCTAATTCGATTGAAATCAGTGTCCATAGGGGGAAAAAACCCCAAACATAAACCCATAAACATAGACAAAAACTGTCTTGTGACAAATTTGAAGCCTGCTCTATGTTTTGACTGACCTTGTCTTCCACAAGCTTAGGAGACTCCTTCCCCAGTGACTGAATATTTGAATTGCAGCTCTAATAGCATATGGAGTATGTTGTCTGCAGTTATTACAAAAGCAATCTCCACGTTGGGGTGCAGGCCATAACGGATGGCACTACAGGGAGGTAGCATTTTATCCATATTTTTATGGTAGCCTTCATAATCCAGGTTTGAAGAGACTGCAAAGCCTGAAGCAAGCACTGATTTCCTATCAAACTGTCAAAAAAATATATAAAAACCTTGTCACTAAGACATTGCTGGCAATCCTCATTAGACAGAATAAGGAACCTGCTTAGGCATAAATGAAATTGTTCTATTATGGAGTCATTGTTGAGAACAAGACTTTTATATCACCATTATATCCATGGAAATTAATCTAATTTGTTCCCCATTTTAATTAGCCCCTTTATGTCACACCCAAGTTCCGATGCTTGCAAGAAAAAAGAGGATTTTTTAAATAATCAGATTATCCTTCAGAAAGAAAACAGCAGAAAGATAATTTTAATTTAAAAATAAAGAGGCAGAAATATTTTTAAAAGAAAAACGTTATTTCTTCCAAATTACAAAGTGCTGTTCTCTGGTGTAACATTATTATTCTGTGTAGCAACTTATTAAATGAAGCAATTTATGGTAGCATCTCTGAAAAATGCCATCCTTTATTGAAATGAAAACAAGTAATAGCATAAGGACTGTAAAATAAAAAGGCAGAATATATTCTTTTAGACCATTACAAAAATACAAAAATGTATTGTCTATTTGAAAATCAATACAGTACCATAAAATAAAATGGAGCTGTGGTATCATCATAATTTCTATTTCAAATGGTTTGCTGAGAGCCAAATTGTGTCTTTTATGGGAAAAGAATGACAAATGGTTTAATTCAATATCACACGCATGTGTATATATGAGCTGAAATTCTGCTACAACTCAAAGCTGTTAGGCAAATATTTTAGTATCACCACAAGTTTAAAAACAACAGACATGTGGGAGTACATCCATTTATTTACACTTGTACTGACTTAAAATTCAAAATGCTATTTGATGCTTTTAAAATACTGCTGTGGGATGTTAAATTACTGCTGAATTCTTACTGTTCTGAGATACCTTTCAACCTGCCAAGATGTATGATGATGATGATGATAATAATAATAATAATAGCAGTAGTGCAGGGATCTTTAAAATAATGTGGGGCTTATTTCTGTAATATAAACACCATTTTCACTAACCCCTGTTTTATGATTCAGCATTTCTGATGCAATAAAGTGAAATAATGAAAGTAAAACAACAACAGGTTTGTGTGGGATGGGAAAGGGAAAACGAGCACGTGCATTGTCAGAATTTCTGCAGAAATTGTAGGGGGGAAAAGAAAAGCTCATGGTAAGTGGCGCTTCCCTCTCTTCCCCACGGGTAAAATTCCTCTTCTTGTTTTTAGTGTTCGCTACATTTCCTTCTTTTATTCCGTTTTCTGATCTCGTCCTTTTGTTCCCCTTGTCTCCTCGGATGCCTCTCCTTCCTCCCGCAGCGGGAGCTGCTGGCAGCGAGGCCGGAGCGCGGCGGCCGCGGGCTGGCTCGGGGCGCTGCAGGTGAGCGGGGCGGCGGGGGAGGCGGGGGGAGCCCACGGCTGGTGCCGCGTGGGTACGGGGCCTGTTGCACTCCTGCCTCCCTCCTCGCCCTACCTCTTTCCCAGGGACAGCGTGGGTGTGAAGCCTGTGGCGCTTGGAGCTTTCTACACCTGCCTTGCTCAGGGCTGCGGGGGAGGAGGAGGTGAAATGGCAAATGTGTGCTCAGGTGAGGATGGGGGCTGTGAACCACCTCTCTCGGCCGTGCTTGGCTTGCATGGGCTGGGAAGGGGCTTGTTTGCTACCTGCTCCCATTACCGTCTGACAAATGCCGAGTTCAGTGAGGAGCCTGCCGCCCGCCAGGCATGGCCACTTGCCACAGGCAGTGATAATCACCAAATGCCCCACAGACGTGGGAGAGAACTTTTCTGCCTCCCTCTTGCCTAAATAGTTTGTCGGCCACGGACCCTTGGTCATTATCGCCGCTCGGCCGCAGCAGTGCGGGCACAGCACTCCAAGAAATCTTTGCATTGCTATGGGATCAGAGGTCAGCGCTACAGGGGACCAGGGCTGGTTTATTAAACAGCCAAGTCTGTTTAAGGTGTAGTTGCTCAGGAAGAGCAGTGTGCTTGTGGCCATTTAAACCAGTTAACAGAGCGTGCCCGTTCAAACCCGTGTTTGCTTTTCCCCAGGCACAAACCCCAGCTCCGTGGGCGGACGCCCGGGGTTGCCGTCGGCCGAGTCGCCTCAGCCCCGAAGGTCTGTGACCTCTGGCTCCTGCCCATGACACACCGCTGTCCTCCGGGTGGAAACTGCGGACGAAAGTGCAGGATGTGCCTTGGTTTTGCTGACACCGCTCCAGCCGCGCTGGCTCCCGCGCTGGTAATGACCGGGCTCACCCAGGCGCCCGAGCGGGAGGCTCCGGGTCGGGGGGCGGGTTACAGACTCTCCCCGCCGGTGCCTGGGTGTTGGCAGCGGGTGCTGGGGGTGCGGCCCCGCGTGGGGAGTCCCGTGCGCCCCCACTCCAGCGTTAACACGAGCGTCTGCGAGGGGGACACCTCCCGTGGAGGCCGGGGCCGCCATCCCACCCCCGCAGCGCTGCCCGGGGTCAAACGCGGAGGGTACGCGCTCCCCGCGGGGGCTCCCCCGCCGGGCCCGGGCCCAGCCCGGGCGCCCCCC
>NW_024581135.1:21064357-21144664 GCF_017639235.1 Corvus kubaryi
ACCGCGGGGCCGGGCCGCCGCCGGGCAGCGAACAGGTGTCGGCCTCCCCGGCAGAGCCGCCGGCCTCGGGGCACGGCCTGGGAGTTGCAGCCCGGGGGCCCGAGCACACCTGGGCGGGCGCGGGAAGGCGGCGCCGCGCGGGTGGAGGGGCCGGGCCCGGCCGGGGGCCGCAGCGGGCTCGGCGGAGCCGCAGCCGGCGGCAGAAGTTGGCGACAAACGTGTTGTGGCCGTGGCTGCAGCCGCGGGTTTCTTTGTGCGTCTGTCAGCACTTTGGGTGACGTTCCCTCCGCCGCGCGGGTGGCTGGCGGTATTTCCCCTTTTTATTGCTGGAAGAGGTTATTCTATGCAAGTGAAAAAGAAGAAAAGCCTTTGTAATTTTTACAGAGGTTTTTTAGAATATACTGCCGAAAAAGCAATTTTTTTTTTCGTAATTGGTGAGTTTCTTAGCATTCAGGTGGATGCTCTTTCTTTAATACAGACTTGTGTTCCAAAGAGATACTTGATTTCTTTGACCGTATCTTTGCTCACAGCTTATAACTATTACCTATATACACCTGTGTTTGTAAGTATCTTTTAAGAGTGAATAAGAAAAATTGTTTTCATTAAAAGCCTTCCAAAGCAAAAATTAAAAGGACAGAGGAAAATAATGATAGTCTAGCAGCCAAGCCACGCTTTTCTCTTATGTACGATCCAAATGTTTTGGACCAAACCCTTAGGAATATAAATTGGTGTAGTGAACCTCACTGATTTACCTCAGCTGAAGACCTAATTCCAGTGCACTGCATGCTCAGAATATATAAAATATATTCCAGAGACACAAACCCACATGGTTGTGCATCTCAAGATAAATCAAACTAAGCTAGATGAAACCAAAATAAATTCTTATTCTGTACTACAGTAATTACCTGTAGTGACTGCAAATTCTTCATTTCCCATGCACACGAACAGGTACTTAGCTAGAAACTGTATGTGATACTTTAAAACTGAAAGAAGTAGTTTCTTGTTTGGTTTTTTTTTTTTTTTTTTTTTTTTTTTGTGATGATAGATGGCAGTCAGTCTAGGATATGTGAACAAATCTTTAAGAAAAGAAATTTATTCTGCTTTATTATTGCATATCCTGTGAAGGCTTTTAGTGACTTACTGTTTCAAGTGGCTTTAAAATGAGAAGTTTAATACTCATATTTATAAAGTTTTGCTTCTGTGGTGTTTTGCTTGCCTGGTCAAATTTATCCAGTGCAGCATGGTGATCAGGCAGTAATACAGGTAGTGGCTTATCAGTTATTTTAATGGGAGGTTTCCTAAATCCACTCTGGAATGAGATGTGCTTTAGGGAAAGGAGCAGGTTCCCCACACTCAAAACCAATCACCCTGCTGACTTCCTTCCCTGGTTTTCTTCAGTAATTTCTCTAATGTGTCCAGCCACTTTACTGCAAAATAAATATTCAGAGATAAGGAGGGAGAGGGGGGAGAAGGGAGGGAAAAACAGGCCTCCCAGTGAGCTATTGATTTGAAATTTGAAACATTTTATTGATACAAGAAAAACCCAGAGATAAGGAAGCAGTTTGATATTGCACAATATTTGAAAAAAATTGTGTGCATCTGTTTAGCAAAATACACTGCATAATGACAGCAATCTTCCCTGTTTGTATCTATTCATCTGATTATACAGCGTAACAATTCTTTTTGCTACACATTTATTTACTAAAGGATTTTTTTTAATGGATAATAAATTAGTAAATCAGATATCATGTGCTTGGGAAAATATGTTAGTTGACTCCCTACATACAAGATAGTTGCAATACATATTTTATGTGATATTCAGCGATACTCACATATTCAGATGAAGTTACGTGCTTCCCTTGTGGCAAAGACAAAGGAAGTTTTAAATCACTATTTAGTATTTTTTCATCTAGGCACACGTTATTTCGAAACGCTTCAGTTTTTAACACCGCAGTGCAGCACTGATGTAATGAAGAGCTTTGACTTACTTGAAGTATAACCCAGTGGCCTTCTTTTGATGCCTTTTCCATAGCTATTTCTGCTGCAGCTTCCTGTCCTTGACCCAGCGATACATTGTGAAGTTCTCCTGAGTCAATGGTAAATTCAAACTTGTTCCCTAAACAGAACAATATACTGTACTACTTTGAGCCAAATAATGAAGTGTTCAAACAAGCATGTGTTCTACACACAGTGTTTAAATGGCACCACATCACGTGAGTCACCAAAGGAAAATAACAGCCCTCAAAAATATAGTTGCAATAAATCAGCTGAGCTAGGATATTGTGCTGCTTTCTGACTAGGTATTCTGTATTAGCAAAATGCTCCTGTGTCTGAAAAGCATCCCAGAGTGAAACAATTGATTCCTGCCGATGGCTTCCCTAAATATTGCCTATATGAATATTTTAATGTGCACTGAAGTGGATATGTTAGAAATGTATCTAAAGAAAAAAAAGAAGTTAATGTCTTACTGAAGGTGACATTGCACACAGGCAATGAAAGGGGCTGAACAGAAGTCCTTACGCTGGCATTAGGAACTGGCTGGGTCAGAGGAGGGTTAGCAAGTTTTCAATAGGATCAAATCTATTGCTCAAGCATACTTGTGCAAGATTGATGACTTGTGCAAATACACAAGAGCAGGCAGCTACCTCTGATTTCAGAAAGCAGCGAGTGTTCCCCCCAGGCAGCTGCCTGAGCCAAGCACTGTAACTTTCCTCAGACACTGAGTGTTGGAGGTGTAATGCCGTCCATGTGTTAACACGTGACAGCACTCAGCAGTCATGGAAAGGCCTGGTTTATTTCTCTCGTTGTGGTAAAATTTCTAAGACCAGTGGTGTTGCTAACTAACTTGGTAGAAAGGTCTTTTATTTCATGATAAATGTACATTTTCTCATGATTGTTAGTAATAGCATCTAGCCCAGACTGATCTAGTAGTTCAGAACCGATATGGAAACCTGTCCAGGAGATAAACACTACTGGGGAGCAGCACTGCCTTCTTTGTGAACACTGGACACATTTAGTTCCAAGTTACATTTGGGCAAAGTTCCCATAAATTAAGAATTACAATTGACAGAACCCCATGAAAAACAACAGTTAAGGTGTAAGACCTATCTATGGTGCATAATATTTTATCATGACTTCTGTTTGGTAGAGATCCAAATACAACACACATTATGGTCACTCACAGTACAAAATCTGTCCTTCAAAGGGCTAAGACTGGTAATACAAACTGACAGGACAAGTCATCCTGGACGTTCTGCTAGCTTACAAAAATATTAGGTTGAGGAGAGAACTTTTCACTTTTCATGCTTTTAGAAATTTCTCCTTTCTGGACATTTCAAATACATTTCTTTTGCTTGTTCTATCCAGGTTAAGTATCTCTGTTCAAGTAACATAATTTATTTAACATTGTCCACACTTGAAAAAATACTAAGTAGAGACAGTACATTTGAGCACAAGCATGTGAATTTTTAAAATCAATGTAACTGAAATTTTTTATTTTAAAAATAAATACAAAATACATTTAAAAATATAAAAATGTAGAGTCATTGTTGTAGACACACCATACCCTGATTTCTCTTCATGGAGAGTTAAAGAGAAAATCAAGTAAATGTTGAAACAGTGATCCATGTAAGTTCAGAATATTCACAAAGCGTGAGTTTGTTTGTAACTAAAAGCTTTAGAACACAACAACTGTGAAATTAATAGGAATTATTTGTAATATTTATCAGTGGTTATTTTCTCAAAAGCTTTGGGGTTTATTTGTGGCCAATTTCCTCATTTAAAACATTTTAAAATCTTTTAAAACCATGCAATACAGCTTCTGAATATCATAAGCTTAAATCATACATATATAGAAGCATTCCTTAGAGTATATGAACATGTTCACAGATGATGATGAAGTGTGTCAATTTATAATACTAGCTAAGCCTTCACCAAAATATGGACAAAATTCTAAACATAAAGCTTTTCTGAACTTTCTGCCTTAACAAATTAAATGTGGACTTTTGTGTGTAAGCCTTTTAGTATGTCAACAGGACTAGAAACACTGAATTGTGCTGAGAAAGAGTATTAATACAACATTCCAAGGTCAGTTGAACTCAGATTTCCCTAGAAGAGGAACAGTTTCTATTAAGAAATTGCCAGATCAAAGTTATATGGTGAAATGCTTAAAATTTTAAAAGTCTCTAAGAACCAGACCTAAATTTTCCACTGTTGTAAGAAACAACAAGAGAGCTCCACACCATTATTTATTGTGTTGTACAGGGATGTGCTGGGTTCTGTTGCTTGGTATTTAATCCAGAGGTGCATTCAGCTATGTATTAATAGTGAGCACTGAGCCATTAGAACAGCAAAAGATAGGACAAAAATAAACTGTTAGCTGCAATTGCCCCTTTGAAAAAGAACAGGAATTTTGAGAGGGGAGAGAAGGAGTTTCCTTGGCCTCGGTGGAGTTTATTATTCTCTGGAAACAGGTAAACCAACCCTGGCTCAGGAAGATACTTTAGAATGGGAAATGTTTTGCCTTTGAAATGTACCAGATTACATGTCATTTCAAATAGTGTTCATGGCAAAGATACCCCTGGGACCACCTTACAAGAGCTTTATTTCTTGCCTGCAAATTAGTCAATTCAAAACACTTCTCCTCTCATCTCTGCCTTCAGCTCTTAATACCACACACACCATTCGTAAAATAGCGGAGAAGAATGAAAAGACCCTGAATACAATGGTACAATTAAAAAAATAAAACAAAAGATCGTAAAAGCAAGAACAAGATGGGTTTCAGCAGACAAGGGGAAGAATGAAATTTTGGTGCATTTTTGGAGGCATTTCAATAAAACCCTTTTTCTTCCGTTTCAGCAGGGGCTCATTGAAACAGCTATGTTTTCCAAGTGCAGGCAGACAGACAATAGCATCTAAATTATTTTTAAGAAAGCACTTATAGCACTAAGCACTCACTACTACTAAATCCATCTTAGAGGAGAAGGGTGGAGGAAGAAGAAAGGTCAACAAATGTATCAAGTTCTTTGTGTAATGCCTCACTGACATTTTCCAACTCCCTCAGCTGGCTTTTATTTTTTTATTTTTTATTTTTCAGAATCCTGGTAAAATGCAGTAAAGGATTTAAGGTTATCGTCTGTCTCTCTCTAACTTCTGACATCTCTTTATAACAAGAAAGAGTCACAGCCAACTGTAACAGGAGGGCAACACAATGAATCCTGGTAAGACAGGGAAGGGGGGAGGTTCAACTTTTCTGCCCCTTTGCCCCTATTTCTTCCTCACAGAACAGAAGTGCCATCTGTTACTAGTCCTAACATGCATGCATTTGATTTCCATTCAGTAATAACTATCACAGGAAAAAGATTACCAAGTGATCTAAAGCACTATCAGCATTAGCAAATCTTCCCATCCAGTGTTTTGTTTGCGCCTCCAAAGATCTTGCAGATGAAATGGATACGGGCAAGTGTCTTAATTGCCTAGAATTATTCTGTTCTCTGGTAGAGGACCATATGGTCAAGGTGTGGACCATGACCAGACTTAGGATATTTAGGTGCTTAGGTCAGAAAGAGATGTAGGAAAATCAAACAAGAGGACCGATATTTAGATTCTCCAATCTGAATTCCCTACAGTATTTGTTACTTGGTGTTGTAATACATCATCATCATAACTCCAAATCAAATCACAGCATGTTGTGTGAGGCTAGACAGTGTTAAAGTATAAGCCTGTTTTAAAGCAATCTGTAAAAATGTTTCTTAGGCTTCAGTCAAATTTGTCACATTCACAAGTAAAAATCCCAACACCACCAAACACCTTCCAGTCCAGCAAACTCAGTTTAAGATTGTGCTAGTTTTGACTGGGGTAGATTTTCTGGGTTAATTTTCTTCATAGCAGCTAGCATGGGGACTTGTGTTGATAATTCAGAGATGTTTTAATTATTGCTGAGCAGTGCTCACACAGAGTCAAGGCCTTTTCTGCTCCTCACACCATTCCACCAGTGAGGAGGCTAGGGGTGCACAAAAACTTAAGAGGACAACAGCTGGGGCAGTTGACCCCAAATGACCAAAGGGATATTCCCTGCCATATGGCATCATGCTCTGTGTATAAACTAGAGAAGGAAGTTGGCTGGGGACTGTGGCTCAAGGACTGACTGGGCATTGGTTTGGTGGTGGTGAGCAATTGTTTCTCATTGGCATCACTTTTTCTTGGGTATCATTTCTCTTTTTTTGGTATTATTATGGATCCCTCAGCTATGCTGAGTTCTGCCTGATGTCTTACAGTTGAAAGAAATGGGGTGCAGCAGCAGATGTCTGCGAATGAAAGGTGCCTAGAGTGTGGTGTTTGCAAAGCAGGGTAACGATTAAACAGTTGGTGCAGTGGGATTTCTCTGTCAGAGCCCTTCAGGTGTTTCAGTGCCCTTTCCTCTTCTGTCTATACCCAATTGTTTTAGCAGTCTCTCATTTCTTCAACTTCACATCTTTTCCCCCTTTGCTCTTGCTGTCTGTACGCCTTGTTACTTAAAATATTTCTATTACCAGGAATTGGCCACCTTGTCAGATGCCAGCTTTCTTCCCAAAGGCTAGGGAATGACCTCAAACATGGGAGACACGTAGCCAATGCTGTTTTAATGTAAATAAACTTGTAAAATGGTTCAAGAGGAAAAAGCCAAGAAAATGACTAGCAAGTAGCTTGTGCTTTAGACTAGCTTAATTTGCTCAAGTCAAATCTGAAGCTGATCTGTCTGGCAAACCTACTGATGTCTACATTGTCAAAATACGTGAGACAACATTTCATTTCTCCAAATTTCCATTAATTTCATTGCCTTATTTTCTTTCTTTTCCTCCTACACCAGGATGACATTTTTGAAGTACACTTTTAAGAGCATAATTTGATCAAATGATCCAAGGGAACTCCCTATAGATATCCATGATTTAATGCTATATTTGTTCTAAAGGTTAGCATGCCTGACAATGGCAATTGGTTTAACCCCGGTTAATTTTTAGGGAATTAATATAGTGTGTTTTTTTCTGAGAAGAACTGTATCTTGCTTACACAGCTCAATCAGAAATGTATCAAACAAAGGCAAGGCCCAGTGATGTGTGGTGGTGAGCATTCTGAGCATTCCAACCTCAACCAGAGCAGGTCTTTGTCACGTTGCTGAAGTCAGTCACTGCATGTGTCCTCGTGCAAGACATTTGTAGGTGACTTCCAGATGACCTTGAGGATACTGGGCAAGAATTCACTGGTTGGCTGATTTATGTTTCAGTATAGTAGATATTCTATGCTCTGAAAACAAGTAGGGTCAGCATTTGAATCTGAATTTCTTTGTCTTCCCTTTCTCTTCTCCATTTGGAATTTTACTTTCTTTTATGAGATTAATGTTTTCATCCTAGTCCAGGTTCACATCCATGTAGGCTTTGGGCTCCTCTGCTCTGTACCCATTTGTCACTCTTTTTAGAGGGAAGAAGGAAACTCCTGGTATGGGTGCAGAGCTTAGAAGAGATCTGTGCCGAATAAGAGCGAGAGCACAGCTGCACAAGACTCAGCATACTTCTCACAGACAAAATGCAGTGAAGGAAAAGATGACACTTTAAGCTAAATGAGAGATCATTATACAACACTCTTTCCATTCAGCTCATTCTAGGAGGAATATATACATGTGGCAGCAGCACTCAGGACATGAAGAGCTACTTTGAAAGTTGGTGCATTTCCCAGTGTTTGAGATGAAGATGGAAAGTAGAGAGTGAGAAAATTGGCTGTCCCTGCAGAGGTGCCCCCCAGCCACAGCAACGTTTGTGCAGCCATCGTGCTTTTCTATCCTTAACGAGAAAGCAGCCTGGACTGGTTCAGAGCAAATGCAGTTTGTAGGAAGCCTTTCAGATGGATGTTCTTCCCTGAGGAGGGAGTTTTCCAGGGGCCTGGCAGAGCCAGCTGGCAGCATGAACAGCTCAAGCTACAGCAAGGAGACTGAAGCAGAACTACACAAACTTTTCCATATTCCCTTCTACTGTGCTGAATTGGGAAGGCATGCAAGGTAAACCTGAAAATCTATGTGTGGCTGCTGGGCCGCACATAGAGCTGTACATACATAGAGCAGTAAATGGGAGCTCGTGCAGGGTTCGTGCTGTACTGGGAGAGCTAACTGGGCTGTGAAAGTAAGCTTTACCTTTAAACAGACCAAGGTAAATGACAGCTGAGGATGTTACACAGGCAGTTGGGTTCTTTACACTCGGCCTCATGTTCTCAGAAGGTTTTGCTCACTGCACTGCCCTGGGAAATACAGCAGTAAAAGCCTGTGACCAGAGGGAAAGTGGTAAGCCAGTGGTAGCACTAGATTAAAACAGCAGCACGCAAACACACTGACCTCTTCCTGAGTGGTAACCTCGAGTGAGAGCTAATTCACCGGATTGATTTTATTCAGCTTGTCCATGAGAAAATAGAGCACAGCAGCATTGACTGCAACTGGCCAAAAGTGCTTGTGAGCTTCAGTGATCTTTATAGTGATTGTTTCAGCTTCCAGGTCCTTAAAGATGTTGGCAATGTTATGATGTGCTATTGCACTCAAAGCCTTCTGTTTGGCAAAAATGTACTGGCAAAAGGCACAGAATATAAATGAATCTAAGAATTTATTGTTAGTCCAATTAATGTTTTAAACAGTCTAATAGTCAAAATTACTTAATGAATACAGGAAGACCTCATTAAAAATAGAGTTAAAATTGCTACACTAAAAATTCCCTCTTCTCTGGTGTTGTGCTTACTCTTCCAGTTCTCCTTTGGGTCTTAAGATTGGTATTCCTCAAAAGGAATGGGGGAGTATTATGATTAGTGTGATACTTATGGAGAGGGGTGTCTTCCTTCTCAGCCTGGTGTCTCCTTGGATTTAGTTTTATATGTTTTCTTAACACTATCATCTAACTATGATTAAATGGCTGATTTGTGTCAAATGTGTCTGCACTCTTCCCCGTGACTGCCCCTAGAGTTGTAGGCAGTTTAGTTCACAATGAATAATCATTTGTTATTACCCTAAATTAGAGTTAAACAAATCTAGTCAAGAGTGCCTCAGAGCTGGACAACTGCTGTCACAGCTAAACCAAGTTAAAATCTATCTAGGCCCAGAAAAACCCAGAGCACTGCCAAGTCCGTACACTGTCATGTCAATACAAACCTTGTTGGTTTTTACTAATAATGGCAAAATCACATTTATCGGGCTATAAAGTCACTTTGAATAGCCTGTGAAATACAGAGCAAGGATTTGCAAACCCTGCTGAGACTGCAGAGTCATGAATGAGCAGCAGATCTTGGAAACATTCACACTTTGCTACCTTCTCTTAAATTAGAGTAATTCGAAGTCTGATTGACTTGTATTTCTTCATTGCCTTCAGGAGGCCAGCTAACAAAAAGTATTTGATTTTCATTACCAATATAATTCGCCCAATCAGCAGGAATACTGTGATTATTAAACTGAGAGCTATAGTTTGTAGTGCTAAGTTAAAAATTCTTGTAGCTGCAGGAGACCATAGTGTTACCTGATAAAGGTATAGGATAATTAAGAAACGTGCTTGAATCTAAGATATCTCAGACATACACACACACAGACAAGCACTGTCAGGCAGGTGTTACATGAGGTAGTTCACAATAATTTCTGAAACTGGGTCTGTACACAAACACAACTAGATCTCATATATATGATTAAAGATAGATTAGAAACAGAATGAGAGATATCATAGTCACATCTGTTTAACTTACAAGCTAAGTAATCATCTGAAGACTGGAAACTAATATCTTCACATCTCTATTAAATATTTCAATGCTATTTGTCGGCATTCTTCTGAAAAGACTCACTGAATATTCCATTTTCTTTGGCAGACTGTGTTGACAGATGCACATCTTTAATAACAGAAACACTTGTTATACATTTCCAAAATTATCTGATCAGCTTTGTACAAACAAGAACTTTTCCATCAACTTGATACATGACTATGTATTTTACATATATGCAGTTTTCACCATGTACAATATTCAAGATGTTTTAAAATATCTCCCATACAATTGTACATAAATGTTACATTTATTTTTAAAATGTGATTTTTCCATGGCAAAAAAAATACCCTGTTGATCCATCTTTTCTTTTATGCTTTATAAGAACTCAGTTTCAACTGTACTTGTAAATATATGTATATTTTAATGTTACAAGTATAGATATTAATATCTAGGTGATCTGTTAAGTGCGGTTACTCTCAAGGAGAGGACATACAGACCTCGTCATCTGGAGATGAGAGAGCCACAACCTTCCAGGGATCCTCTGCCAGTATTTCACCACCCTCATGCTAAATAATTTTTCCTAATCCCTGATCAGAATTTCTCTTGGTCTGACTTCTGCAGGTTGCCTCTTTCCTGTCCTTGTGCACATCTAAGAAAAACCTGTCTTTGTTTTCTTTGTAGCCTCTTGTGAAGTATTTCCAGGTAGCAGTAGGTCTCCCTGCCCTCTTGGCCTTTTCAAGGCTGAAGAACCACAGTGCCCTCGGCCTCTCCTCGCAGGTTTCCTGCTATAGCCTCCACTGGAGTAGTGCCAGTAGGTTAATGTCTTTCTTGTACTGTAGGAGATGCAGTAGTTAAATTAAAATTTTTCATTTATAACATCTATTTTTTGTTCATACACTTACTGATAGTGTAACACCCTTTATGTCTTCTACAGCTGTACCTTCTTTTTGGGTTTTGTCCTGTTTGGTTTAGTTGGATGTACTTCTACTGCAGCTTTCCGTTGTGTTCCTCTGAAGTCCAAATTTCTCCTTGCACTGCCAGTTCTTTGGTTACCTTACTTGCCACTAACTAGACAACCCATGTTTCAGCATGTTATAGGTTTTCCAAGTGACACCGCCCCCCCTCCTTTTAATTTTTCTTCTCTTTTCTATTTTCAAAATCTTCTTCTACTTCCTGGATACATTTGGAAGAAGCTGGAACCCAAGGGTATAGTCCCCTCTGAAGAGCTAGTTAACACACTACCCTTGGACCAACAAAGTTTAGGACAGACAGTACCTAGAGGAGAGGATCCAGGGTTTTAAAATGACAAGAGTAGGAAAGCTCTTCTGAGTTTGACTCTGTAAAATTTCTGGCAGCACTTGGCTCTGTCGTGCTGCTGTATGGCGTGTTTCTGAGTTTCATCTGCAAGTCACTGAGAACAGAGGATACTCAGGACTTAGCAGAAATTATTCTCCCTTTTGAAGGATCAAGCTCTTGAGGAACCCCCACTGTTAGGAATATGACCTCTTCAGGTACTTAAAATTACTTAATTAGCATTATAAACATTAGAAAGAACAAGATCATTCTAGCAAAGGTAATAGAGCTGTAATTGCAGGTGTTACAGAATTTAGTACAAAAGATGGGTGTTTCCAATATTTGTTTTAAAGTCTTTTAAAAGGCTATATGAAGAAGGGAAGCAAGCAAGCTATCAGGTAGTGGGTTTTTCCCCTCTATGTTTTTGTGAACTAAGATTAAAGGGAACACCTAACAAGCATCTTGTTATTAAATTTGCCCGTGACAAATAGTGCAGCTGCATGTAGTGTGCAAGAACATCTGTAGAATCATGACACATGCAGAATTCCCCCACACTGAGAGCGTGACACTATACTGAAAACAATTGAGTTGTAGAAGCAATATAAATACATTTTATATAATCTTTCTCCACCTTCTCCTCCCCCTTATCTTTTGAATCATGTTAACTACAGGATTCTGTCATTTCTCCACAGGATCAGTAAAAAAAGTATGAAAGTGACTAAGCATTTCAGAATTATCCTCTTCTCTCATTAGCAGCATTTCTTATCTGAAGAAACAAAAAAGAAAGAATAACCAGTGGCAGAAATGCACTAGACAGACACCAAAGCTTACTCCAAATGGAACTTGACATGGTTTGCAGACGCAATTTAACTCTTGAGAAATCAAAGAGTGATTTTCTGTGTCAGCATCTTGTGTGGTTGTTCAGTTCAAAGTGAGCAGTCGGATTGCTGCCAGTCTTTACTTCACCCATGTAAATGACAGCACAAAGTACCGTGATATGTGATATCACAAAGTGCTATGGAAAAATATGTCTAAAATCTATCGATTTCTAAAGTAAGGGGAATCTCCTTGCCTGGGATTTTGTGAGTTCCCACAGTTTACCGTTCAAATGCAGCTATGGTAGAACTTGGTAGATGACCCTTCGGGCTCCACATGGTCATAAAGAAAGACTGTGCCTTTTTCAAAATCCTTGAAGGCTTTTCCCAAAAATTATTTTAATAAAATATTTGCTTCTTTCTTCTAATGTTCTGTTGTTTGCCCTCTGAAATAGTTTCTCTGCAATCTTTAGATTTTAAAAGTAAGACATTTTGTAATTGCAATGCAAACACTGATTTTTGTAATGTCTGAGGTTGTCTAAAGACTATGTGATGATAATATCATGACAAGGCAAACACATGCATGTTATGAACACCTGGATCATCATCTGTAGATACAAAAATGCTGCTAGCAAGGATTTTCTTGCTATTTTCTAAGTCCGTGAGAGACTTTTCTCTCACGCAGAAGAGGTAGCAGGGAATGTAAACAACCAAGCCACCTGCAACCTTGAAAAGTCTTGTTTATGGTATAGTAGAAAAATATTTTGACAATGGATGTTTTAGGATTTTAGCCAATCACCCCCAAGGGGTGGCTGGTCCTTTGTCCAATTAGACTATGAAGAAAAAAGTCTATGAAAGAATTTGTAAAATAATTAAATAAATCAATCTTGCTGCACAATTCCTGCCTGCTGGATCTTCTCTCCTCCTCCTCCCTATGGCTGCGGGACATGGTGATATACCCTAGGGCCCAGGCCTGCAGTAATAATCATCAACTTGTTTCTTTGAAACATCTTACTTTCAGTCATGTTATCAGCACAAGCCTGATAACCATGTGAAGCTCCAAGTTAATTTCCAGATTTTTTATGCAGACTGCAAGGCAAGCATGAAGCTACAAGAGCCAGCCATCTTGATCGTAATTTTCAACTCCTTGCCCATAAAATTCTGCAACCCAACTGCAAAAACACTATGCTTATGACATATTCCTGTAAGGATTTTATTGATAGCGTACATTTTTAGTTAACTTGCTGATACTCTTTGGTCAAGTCCTTTGAACTCTTGCTTCATGCACCACCTGAAAAAACCTTGTTTTCCTATTTCAGAGAAACATACTGTCCATAAATGAGAATGGTTTGAAAGCACTCTGGTGACTGGAAAGTGTGCAAATACAACTCATATCACCTGATGACATATGCTTACTAGTAATGGTATATTTATCTCTTACTTAAATTAGATATGATTCATCATTTAATAATACAATGATTTTTAACATCCACTTCCTGGTTTGCATGTCCAGTAACTGCTTGCACAAGGTACTGTGCACAAGGTCATGTGCATCAGCATAGCAGAAAGGAACAGCATACATCCTGCAGAGCTGGAAAATGCTTTTATTAACTTTTCAGTGTCTGCAACTTTCTCATGGAGAGGGGCACATCCGGTGGCCAGATGTAACTGCAATCAGCTGTGGCCACTCCAAGCTAGAAATGAGTGTCTGAGCATCACGCTCACTAATCCTTCCACTGCAGTGCCTGTGTTCTGGCTGGTCTCTTGGGTAAGTGCCTCAACAGCTCCTTGTAGTCCTGGGCTCTAGTTAATATAAACAGTGGCACAATTTTTAACAAGTTAGCACTATAAGGAGTTGTGGAACAATGTACCAGGGAAAGCTACATTTATATGATATGTAAAATGGAGCACTAGAATTCCCCTCTTGCAGATGTTACTTTAAATAAATGAAAGAGTTTTGTGGTGATTTTAAAAGTTTTATTTTATTTTCCTCATGATGAAGATGCAGTGATTCATGGAGGGAAAACACATACACATAGATATATTCACTGTGGATAAGTGAATTGAGAAATAAAGATTATGAAATAAATACTGTTCTTTTGGTTTAGACCCAGAGGAGTGAAATTCAGCATCAAAATTATAAATGTTATAGCCGATCTAATTCTTTTAGTTGTTTTTCTTTGCTTGCATTTTTGCTGCCATGTCTTGTTGTTTACAGCTTCTCAGCCAGAAGAATATCCCGAAGCAAATTACTGTCAGAAGCCAAAAAAAGTATCCATAATTCATCCTAAAGTGCTGTCAACTTAATTTTAAAGTAATTTTTCTTCTTTATGAGTCCAGGCTGAAAAGGTAAGTTTGCAAATCCATAAATCAAACGACAGGAAATAAAGGAAATATATACCTTTGTTTAAAATATTCTGTTTTCCTAAAACTTCATTGTAAGCATAGTTTTTATTAATTAAAACTTCAATTACTAGAAAGAGAAGAAAGAAACAAAACTGTGAACTGTATTCTGTACAACTGTACACATCTGTGTTGTGACTCCAGAGCCATCTCCTGGGCTATAGAGAAGTTTTTCTAGATTTATAATAGCAGAAAATAATTTAGATTGTGTATTCCTCTGAACACAATGAGGAGCACGTGTGTGTTTGTGAATTAGGCTAAGCCTGTTGAGGCCTAGGCCTGTAAAAGGCACACTGTCCTGTGAGGTCTCCTGCATTTGCAAGTTCTGTTCTGGGGCCCTGTGCAGGTGTGCAGACACTCACAAAACGTCCTCAGTTTCCAAATGGTTCCAAACTGACCTCACACATCTCGAGTAACAGTGAAGCTGATTCAAGTTCTTTAGCTGTAAGAGACACATTAGAGAGCAGGTGTGAAAGCCTTCTGTGGAAAATCCTTCACTGAAAATCTGCTGAAACCTGTGTCCCTGAGTGCAAGAACAGCAGTCTGGCAGCGAGTGTGAGCATGGTCTTGTTTGTGCTCTTCTGCACACTGGGGGAAATTGTGCAGAATTCCTGGTCCCAGGACTCAGTTTATCACCACAGAAGGAGCGGAGCCTCAGTGTGTGTTCCAGCTCAGAACTGCCACCAGCAGCTACTGAATAGCAGCCATGTTCTGAATCTCAACACACCATGAAAATCCTCCTTTAATCAAATACTCCCGGGGGAGCGAGAAATTCAAGATGCACTTCCAGCCTGGGAAGTGCATCCACACCACTAGGTCAATACTTGGCATAAAGAGCTTTTTGCTTGTTGATGTGGTGTGGGGGCTGGGGGACAGGACAAGCAAAACCAACAGGCAGCACATGAGGTAACATGAGGGCAGCAAGAAAGAAGAAAAGGTACAGAACTGAGTGGGGCACTGTGGTGGCTGGGTTAGAAAGCATTTTGCTTCTCAGCTTGAACTGTTTAATTAGGGAATTTCACAGTAATTTTGACTAAGCTTAACGAGTAACAAATTCAGTGCTCTGGCTCACTAAATTCTTTCTTGCAGTCTAAATAAGGTGCAAAGCTCAGAGCTGAAGGAATTCAGTGCCTTAACAGCACTTTCTCTCCAGCCTGCACTGTAGGTAAGTGCTGTCCTATGGCAACCTTTTTGGGGTCAAGTGATTTAGAGAGCTTAGATGAGGCTGGGGTTCAGGACCCCTATATTCAGACACAATCCTGATAGCAGAGGCTGTGAGGAGATGTTTTCTGACATTCACTAGAGGGGCAGGGGAGGGAAGGGAGGACTCAGCTCTAGGAGAGATAGTAGGTACAGCTAAACTAGAAGGAGGGGAAGGGCTCAGGAATATAATGAGGAGGTGGGGGAAATGACACTGGAATAAAAGGGTGAGTATATGAGATACACACTCATCCCGGCCTTCCTCTGTTCAAAGCACTCCCTCCAAGGGTGGGTACAAGACTTGAATAGAGGGGATGGATGTCAAAATATTTCATAAGGAATATAGTGCAATAAATCAGAGAAAAAGGGCAGAATGGAGGTAAGGAGCAAACGGTAGGAGAATTATTTTAGTTCTAAGTGAATGATTATGTCTCCTGAGTGATTACACATCAGGATGGTGGTATGTTGGGGAAGATTGTTCAGCTAGATAGGAAGGAGTACTCAAATTACAATCATTGAACTGTAGTAAATGCAAGGGTGCAAATAAGATAAGAAAAATAGACAAGTAAAAATCCAGCTGGAGTCAACGTGTCTCGGGCACTGCAACCCTTGGGAGTTAATGTAACTATCATACAGGTGTAAGAAGAGTTTTCAGAGGAAGCTACTTTGAATACTTGTAGAACATAATCAGAGAGAGAGCTGACTATTAAAAATACTCTGAATGTAACTTGCAAGTACTGGCTTAAGTACAAGATCAGTAATTTCTTCCAGGTTTGTGCCAGAACAGGACCACCAGCAAGAAATACCTACAGTATGACATGCACCTATAGAGTCATCCCAGTATGGGGCTGGTGAAGCACAAGAGATACAATGCCAGTATGTGGTATCCCATTCATTATACTGTGATTAATTGAAAGTCGGAAAGGGCTTGAGCAGAGTTGTTATGGTTGCTGGGGCATTAACACCTTGGGCAGCATCAGGCATTCAGAAGAAAGAGAGTTGCCGTGTTTCCTTCATAGCTCCACGTCAGTTTTTACTCACACTAGCACTTGTCCCTTTTTGATTCAGATAGATAATTTACACATTTGAAACAGATGTTGACTTTTATCCAGTTGTTCCCCAGTCCTGAGGTTTGATCTTATGCCAGTGATGACTGTAAATATAAGACCAGGGACTTTTTATGTGGCCGTAGTATTGCCAGGCACTGCTGTCACTTTTCTATTTAGCAATTGTTGTAGTATCCATCCACTCACTGACCAGATCAAGACCTTTTGTTCCTGGAATAGGGACCTGGAATAATAAAGGTTAAGTTTTATTTCTACTTACAGAAGCTAGTATGTCCCAGAATTCACTCACTTGTTTTTTTTGTAAAAAAATGCAGCAGCACTGGGGAAAAATTTATTTGTCCTTACTTCACCCAAAAGTCAAGGGATAAAAAAAGATGAGGATTCCTGCACTGAATCCAACAGTCCTTATTTAGTGTCCAAGAGGTTACTGGGAACTTAGTACTGGGGAATTTCTGAACTCATCTTTGCTCCATGTAGAGCAAGGTCAGGAATTACTATGCAAACCATTGCCAGTTATTCTTTCAGATGTTTAAAATTTCAGTTATATTGCTTTATTTATATACTTGTATTTTATTTCCAGGTCTGTTGTGAGAACATGGAGCTGCATGTCACAGCACGTCTTTTCCGTGGGTTAAGGGAGACTGTCCTAACACTCCCAGCTTCTGCTGCCCAGGTACCTTCTGCTGAAGCAATCCTTTGGTACCATGGAGGGTTAGTCACACAGTGCTGGTCGATTATGTGCCACCTGTTATGTGCACAAATATATGAGAATATAGCAAGGAAAAGAGAATAACAAAGCTTTAGGGGTTTTCTGTCCCTAACAGTCAGTGTAGTAAGTTGGAACAAACTGCAAAAACCCCGAGTTATTTTCCTCAGTAGTTCGGTGTTCAGGGAGACCCAGAGCATAGGGACAGTTGCTGCCCTTCCCCAGATGCCATTCCCCCCTTCCCCAGACTGGCTTTCTGGCCAAAGTTAATGATTCATAAGATTCTGCACTGATTTCACTGTGAGCTTACACATTTGCATAAGTAAAAGCTTCTGCAGCTTCTGTAGAGAGATTCTTAGTGAAATTGCAGCACAAAACATTGATATTATGTAATTATGGTAGTTCATCTTAACTTAAATGAAATTGTTACTTTAAACTTGCTCTAAGTGGCTCACAATGGAACTTTTGTATGACACACCTACAAAACAAATGAGTTAATCACAATATGTGTCATTTTTAATTTTTCTCTTTCATTTTTCTTTCAGTCATTCTCTCTTTGTAATTAGCATGAAGACTACCCTTCAGTCAAAACTAGCCACCTGGAAAGTTTCAGCTTGTAATATGCAGCTTTTTTTGTGAATTATGAATGTGCAAAAAGAGACCTTTCTCCTTACACCCACTTCCTTGTATAATTCAAATATGAATGAATTTTATTCAGGCTTGCCAAAAAATCATATTTCAGCTGATAACAAGCATGAAAAATTTCAGATGAAAGGGATTTTTTTTAAAAGAAATAGAATATTCTGAGCATGGGAGAACAGCAGGTTAAGACAGAAGTCTCAGTGCAGCCTTAACTGTAACAATTGCTATCAAGCAAATACTATATCCAAGCACTAAATCTTGCTTTGTGCTGCCCTGGTGCACGGTAGCAGGGACAGAGTAGAATAATAAAAGCTGGTCCCCTTATGCAAACAGCAGGGCACAGCACTTGACAGAGTACAAGAAGGTGAGCCTGCCTGCTGTCCTGGCTTGCTAACCACATTCCTAGGGTCTGTGGGTTAGTTGTCAGCTCTAGCTCCAGTCAGATAGCAAAATGTACTTCAAGCACGAGCAAAGGGAATGTTTTGGCCCTTTCCAGAAGAACATTGCCTCCAAATATACTGTTCTATTAAATAAAGTATTTGAAGGAATTCGTGTAAGCCACATGATGGTTCAACAGGTCAAAAAGGGAATGGAATCAGTGCCAGGCTTTTTTCTGATTAACTGTGTATTTAAAAATATATATATATCTGTGAAGAAGGTATTATCTCCACAAAGCAGAATAAAATTTGGGCTCATGCCAGTACCACTTTGAAAATAAACTATAACAGGAAAAGTTACCATCTGGAACATTTCTGCATCATATTTTTTCTTGTTCCTAATAAAGCTTTGGTGATAAGTCCAGCTCTCCTTTTCTACCCAGAAAACAGGATTAAAACTCCCATTCATTTACTATGGGTTTATTAAAAAAATACACATTACAGTGGCTAAACAGTAGTGAATGCTAAAGTATTACCTTGTAGGTTCACAGATCCACATCAATTAGAGGATCAACTGAGAGGATTTGCAAGTGGCAAGCTTGGACATAAAAAATCCCCTTCCAGTCTGACGTAAGTTGACTGTTGCAAGTTGAGCTTGGCAGCAAGTGACCAAAATTGAGTTGTCAGCATCCTCCTGCATAGTGGAAGAAGTTGTTGCTTTCTCTGCAGATGCAAGAGTTTCTATGGGAAAACAGAACATAATCATGATGCTGAATGTCTCTGTGGATTGGTAATGTCTCTAATACATAGATCACTTGTGCAAATTCAGTCCCAGCTGGATGGGAAATTATTGAAAATGGTTGTTGTTTGATTGATATAAAATGAGTTGTCAGCTTGATTCAATGCCTTCAAGGCAGATGTCCACAGCATTATTGGCACCTGTCAGAAGCAAAGGATTCCTTGGTGCAGAGTAACAACTACTCATGCAACCACCCAAAACAGTCCTTGTGTGCCAGGGCTCAGAGAAGAAGGCAGAAAAAAATAATCCTTACTTCTGGCCAGGGTCTTTTATGCCATAAAGTCAATAAGAGATTTGACATGACACAAGCTTTTCCCTGGGATCCTGGCTAGACACTATCAGCTCTTCTGCTGTTTGGTCAACACTTTCCCTAAGAATTAGAAGAAAACTCACACATTTGGTTACTTACTATTATTGTCATGGTAAAGGTGTATTTATAAAGACCAGTTAATAAAGAAATTTTTACATGTTTGCTTATAAAAAATGCTGTGAATAATTTTATTTTCCTTGAGAAATTGTCCTTACAAAATACAACTACAGAAATAAGAGAATGTCTTCTCAGCAAAAACTAAGACAAAGAAACAGCCAGTACAGCAGTGTCAGTATTACACTGCTTGCTAATAGTAAACAGTGACCTACTGTTTACCACAGAGCAGATTAAAACGGATTTTTTCCTGTACATCACTAGTTGTCATATGGTTATTACTGCCTTTGACCAAGTGTGGTACAGCTAACAACAGGAATGAATTCTATTTCCCATTACCAATCTGTCGAGCTGGCCGCCTTCTTCATGGGGCTGGTGCTTTGGGAGGTACTAGCTGAAGGACTTTCCATTAAAACTCATTTTACTGTCTTCATCTAGCACATGGCTCAACTTTCCTTCTTTCCTTTCATCTCTGTTTCCTCCTTTAGATTATTTTTCATTATGCCTCCCCCCCAGCATACCCACACTTTGCCTTTCATCTCTCTACGTATGCTATTCCAGCACTTGTCAGGCCCAGCAGGAGGCACATGGGAGAACCAAACAATATGATATGTTAGGTGGAAGAAAATATTGGAACAATCATTTATTGTCACACTTTAAAGAGGTCTTCTATGTTATTTATTTTATTATTCTGTATTAGGTACATGGTTTAGTTTTACAGGCATTATTAATCACTAAAATACATTACACTTTCAGCCAGGATGTTAACGTTCTAAATGCATTCATCTTGCTTCTTCAAACAGAAACAATGGGCCTTCTGCACTGCCCTCCCTCCCCTTTAGTCAATAAATCCTTTCTATTGATTCAGGAAATAAGTCTTAAACCCTGTTTTATATTCTAAGTTCCACTAGCCACACTCAGCCATATAATTTTGCTTAATAACAAATGGATCTTCTATTTTTGCTGTTTATTATGTGTTTGGTTATCAAACTCAACTTGAAAGTATTGGGTAGAAGAGGACAAAACCTATAATGGCAGTAAGCCACCGCAAGAGATTTCCTAAATGAATGTTGCAATAAAATAAAGTTATCTATAAAAAGTGTACAAGTGTGTGTGTATAAAAAGCAGTCTCATCAGTAGATGAATGATAAATGAAAAATCCATCAGTGAGTATGGATTCCCTTGAGCCAGACTGGATCAACAGACAATATGGATTTTTGAAAATTCATGGCTTTGCCATTATTTATTCTCTCCTGAAATACCCATTGCAAATCTCAGACAGATAATTAGAGAATTATCATATTGCTTAACTAAGTAGTGCAAATTATATTAGATTCTATGTATCCCAACCCTGGGCAGAATCATTAGTGTTGTTTAATTGTTACAAATATAGTCATCAGATTTTAATAAATTGCCTTCATTGTCAATATCCACAATTGACTACTTCTCTTAATGCTCGTGGATAGGTTAGTTACCAGGTAATCTTACAGTTAATATATACCACAATGAAGCAAAAATGTAAGAAAATGCAAAGGTCAAAACCATGTTTCTATTATGAAAAAAATGAATGATAATGACATAATTTTTTCAGCTCATCAGGTTCTTTGCTAAGTGCCTCTGTTATTGCCAGATCAGTAGTGTATAACAAAGAAGTGCTTTCTGTAGGCTGCTTCATTAGCCTGCCCTGTAGGACCTCACCTCAGACTTTTCACTAATCTGTTGGCCAGCTCAATAGCCTTGTTAGTTCTATTCACTTCTTCCTGGCAGCGGATTTTCTCAGCTGTAGCTCTCTCAAAGGCAGTGGTTAAGGCAGCCAGGATTGTGTCTAGTTCCTTCAAATAAAAACAGTAACAAACAACTTTGGACATTGTAAGAACACATAAAAATATTTCTGCTATCCCATTTTATATTGCTGAAAGTTAAATTACACAGTGCAAGTAAGGTGTAAACATTAACTGCACTCAGAATTTTGCTTAGGTCATGGTCCAAAGGTGGATTCAGGAAAACCTGGGGAAAATGGGACCGGTGTTCTCATTTCACCCAGTTGTTCAGAACAGCCTTCAAAATGAAATTACAGACGTGATCTTGTATCAGTGAAAAAGGAATGTCCCCTTCTCCCTGAGGATTCTGAAATGAAATATATTTATTATTACAGCTGTATATCCTCTCTAGGAGATCCAAAACTTGAAAAGACAGCTGTTTGGAAACTGAAGAAAACAGAAGGGTTTAAAGGTGATAGATAAAATACTTGAAAACGCACAAGTCGGTGTCCTTTGCTGACTGTCAGTCAGATTATGCTTCCCAGTGCACAAACTGTTCTGAAAACAGCCTGAAATCCCCAGCCACCTTAGATTTGGGAGCAAGCAGCTCAGTGTCTGGTACATCAAAGCATTTAAGCACACAAACAGTCCCACTAGGTCAAAGCCTTGGTTATTCCCTGAGGGAGGAGTGGAAGATAATTCAGCGTGGATGACTGAGCACGAAGACAAGGCAAGAACGACGTGCAACTCCTGAGACTCACGGCCGGAGCACCCAAATGACTCTGAGTGCAGAGGATGAACTGGCTGGGGAGCTGATAAAGGAAAGGTCAGAAGGGTGCTGCACAGCGAGGCACTCCAGAACTGGTGTCACTGGGTGCACATGAACAGAGCTACTGGCTGGAGCTGGGGCCATCCGGGTAGCCAGAGAAACAATTCCCTCCAGCAGCGAATTTGTATTCCCTTCAGCTTGGCAAATGTGTATCCATGCAGCTCTACTGAACTCTCTAGTATTCCCCAGGAAAGTCAGAGCTGAGCATGGCTCCTGGGAGAGGGCTGTACTTTATCCCAACTGTGCTCCTGACAAGCTCTGTGCACCTTGGGGAAGGCAAAGGGCTGCCCCTGGGAATCTCTTCAGAGAAATGCTGAATGGGTGCCTCAAGTCTTCCTGCCTTGAGGACACCATGAGGTGGAACCTGTGTGTATTACAGGACATTAAAAAGACAGATAGCTGTTTTATTGGGAAGGTTTGGAGAAATTTGGAGTAAATTACAGCACAAGCATTTCTAAATGGGGCCCAAAGATACCCTTTAAAGAAGGGCCCAGCAGTTTTGCAGCACCCATGATGAGCAGCCTGAAGGGGCTCAGGATTGGGCAGAGTGGGGCCAGGTTACCTCCTGCTGCCGTGTGCCCCCACGCGAGGAGGGCGCGGGCAATGCCTGTCTTAGAAACGTGTCCTGTTGGCCAGGCTGAGGCACACTGACTGAATCCTGCCTCTCCTTCCTGCACAGGGAAGAGCCAGGCACCCAGAACTCGCCATGCATGAAGAAAAGAACCTGCTGTGGTTCCAAGGCACATGATGCTGCAGAGGCAGGGGATGTGATCCCATCATTTACCTGAAAAATGTTAGTGAGTGATAAATTATACTGACAAATACCTTTGCCTGTATTACAATGAATCATGTAGGAAATACCTCTGACAGAGGAAGGTATTACAAATAATTGAATTAGAGAGGCTTCTAAAATGTCCAAAAAAGTATTTTTTAATACATCTAGTGGTCCTGACTCTAAAGTTCATGTCTTTGAGCCTATCAGGATTCCAGCTTTTCCCAAGATTTCTGTCTTCCACTGCAGTGCACTCCTACAAAGCTTGTTGCTTGATGTGTATATACATTGCCTAAACAGAAATGAAGGATGCCAAATGGGTAGCAATAGGTCTGTCTGCAGGTGAGATCAAGGACCAGCACTTAGTCACTGAAGCTAAGGGGATGCAGAGAGAAAAATGTGGAAAAGCTACCTGCTGTTCTGAGCATGAATGTTGCAATGCTCATGGTGGGGAGCAGAACGTACTTGAAGCTTTTTTTTAGATGTCGTTCAGGACTTAGGAAGGATTTTTTACTGCAGTTTTGGCTCTACTGAGCCAGGCTGAAACACACTGTGTGCTTCTCTGCCCTTGGACCATTTAGTGTTTGGCAAACCTTTCTCTTAAAAAAAAAAAAAAATTAAAAGGCGGTATTGGAAGCAAAAATTCAAGTGGAAGACAGTGACATAAAAAACCACATTTGTGTATATGTATATATGTGTGTGTGTGTGTATGTATGCATATATTTATGGTTGAACAATAGAAGAACAATTCCAGTTCATGAAGGTCAAACCCAGAACTTGTGAAAGGTGCCAGAGGCAGTGAAAGTTCTGGCAGGAGCCATATGGGGAACTGGAAGTTGCCAGCTCCTCCATGAATTTTTTCAAGGTTTTATCATATGAAACACTGTGTGCCAGGAAAAGTATGTAGCAGATCACTGTTGGGTACCACTTCTTCCCTCTCATGCTTTTCTACCTCATTTGCAATACGAGCACCCCTTCTCAGTACCTTTACTCAGCTGGCAAGTAATCTGTGATGTGGAACTGATTTGGGCAAGGACAGAGAGGCCAAACTGCAGGTGAATAGCAGAACTGCACAGAATTACTTCCTATTCAAATGGAAGCCCAGAACAATCAGGCCCTTAATGTGTTACAATTCATTTGACTATCCACATTTTTGACTTTCTGTAAATAATGTGCTAAATGGATAAAAGAATATACCATTTTTCCTTCTTTCCTCTGAGTTACTGATAACAAGACAAGTTCCTTCCCTTACAGTTTGTGCATATAAATGTGATTAATGTAAAAAAAAAAAAAGTGCCAAAATCTCTTTATCTTTCTCTCTTTTTTTTAAAGCATTGCCCTTTTCAAAACAAGGGGAAATTCAGTATAGTTTCAGTGCCACAGTGATCAAACAGTGTCACATCACTATGGCAATTGCTGCCCAGGCCAGGAATACAGATCAGCTTTAATTGTGCAACGCCTTATTGCTGGTGCATGTCAATCAGAACCTATGAATTGAGAAAAATTTGCTCTGTTCATTCTGTTAAATGATGTATCCAATTAAACCTGTTAGAATTCATGATCTTCAGTCAAGGTTAAATGAAAGTAGTTACTCCTGTCAGCTAGGTGATTAAATGCTGCCTACATCAGGCACATTTATGTGCAAAATTAAAATTTTGGTATAAAGCATGAATCTTTATGCATGCCAGTTAATTATCTTGCAGTTCCTCCATTTATTAAATGCCCACTGCATTTCTTCTTAATCATCAGCTTCCTTTCAAAACTTATTTCATACACTACATTATACCAAATTTCAATGTTTAAAATGAAACGCTTTCTCAATGAAAACTTCCTCTTTTCAAGGGTTTGGCTGTTGCTATGTTACTAAAGATGGCCATTAACAGTTTTTCAGTCATTATGCAGAAGGCCTGTTCGTGTTGTTTTGCTCGATTCTGGGAGAGCGTTACAGGTATCCCTCGAGTTGCTGCTGTGGGGCAGTCGCTCCTCCCCAAAACGGAGTTCTGCTGCACATGAGCCAACTTCAGGCAGCAGTAAGGCTGCCGCGGCCGTGCTGCCTCTGCCAGCTCGCACAGGACAGGCAGGGCAGCGCAGCACCAGGGGCTGTGCCCCGCCGGGCTCCCGCTGTCTGCAGCGCCGGGGCCAGCAAGGCTCTGCAGTGGGCCAGCAAGTCCAGGCTGCACCTGCAGGTACCACAAACACCACAGCCTCCAGGCGGGGCACCACCGGTGCCCTGTGCCAAGGGCTCAGGGGGTTGGTCCCTTCCCCTGCCAGCCTTCAGAGCTGTCTCAGAATTCCCTTTGGCTTGGCAATCTAATGCGTCCTGTCTGCCCCAGGCAGCTCCCATATTGCAATATCATATTTTAATTAGAAGAAAAATTATGTGTTGCATGCTTGAATTAAATTAAATTGCATATTTATATTTATAAGACACAGTATTGGCAGGATTTAAATGCTATATGAATTGAAGAACCAGAATACAGGTGTATTACAGTGATTTGTAGCTGAAACATTTGCTAGAAATGCACACAAAGCAGAGCAGTACCAAATGCTAATTTAATACCCTAAGACAACACTCTGTGCTCTTGCAAGCACAATTTCCCATATTCCATGTGAGCATTTATCCCCTTTCATTATGAAAAGGTATTAAGAACCTTTGTTACAAACAAGCAACATTAAAAATATGTCATACCACTTCACAACTACTAATGAATAATATCATTTAAAACAGACTGGGAAATAAACTAGTATAACACATTCTACTCTACTAGTACTATAAATATTCGCAAGGTTGTTATTAAAGTTAAATGCACACAGTAATTTTCTACTTGTAGGTTTTACAGGTATAATTTTGAATCATACAATATTTTTTAAAACACATCACAAGGATGGAAACCAACAAAAAGACTGACTGGCAGTGATTCCTTGTGATCAATAGCTGACATCTCCATCTATCTTTGAGGGCCCACATAAATTATATAGTGGCAGTGTGAACCTTCAAGAGGAGTGATGTGATTAACTTGTTCAGGGTCACAATGGGGAGCACTGATCATAAGGATTTTACACCTGTGGCATTGCCGTTCTGTGGCCACATTTGCAGGATACATTCTGCAGGTGTCAGTGGCTGCCCTGAGGTGCTGCCAGAGGGAAGGAGGGCTTTGGACACGTCAGCCTCAGCTTCATATTCCTGAGGGGCAGCTCATTTTCTCTTCACTGAGATTCAAAGCTGAAAACTCTGTTTCACAGCAGGTGAAGGTATGAATGTCACACACAGATCCGTGCCCGGCCTGAGCACGGAAACCCTGGTGCAATAGCAGCAGTGGCTGCTCCAGCCTGCCCTTCCCAGACCACAATAGCCTCCACTCCAGGCCTTGGAAAGCAGACAAAAAGACCCCTCCTCTGCTGCTCCCCTAGAGCTACAAATAACGGATTTCTCTTTCTTGGCAGCTGCAGAGAAAACCACAGATATTTTTTCTTGTTTTGTTCAGCAAATATAAGCCGTAAGTTAAAGCCCAGTATCTTTAGATACCTCAACAAAAGAGGAAAAAAGGGAATCCACACTTAAAGAGAATAATTCCTCGGGGGCTCTGACAGGAGGTGGCGATGTGCCAGGGAAGGTGGTTGGAGAATAAGCCTCTTTGCAGGATTCTGGGATGTCTATTGCTGAACTGCTTCAACTCACTTGAACAATCTAGAACTCATATTTAATTCTTCTTCTTTCTCTACATGTTCTTACTTTCACCCCAGTCCTCCAAAACCAGATATCATAAGCTGTGAACCCCAGGCCCAATGTGCCTTAATGTTACCCCATGAAACAATACTGGCAGGACAATTTATTTCTGCTCAAAACAATTTCCCTGTCCTAAAATTGTGATTGTTAGGTTAGCATCCCATTGAGATGAGAAAAGGAAAGAGCTGCACTTTCAGGTTGTGCCTAAAATGTTAAGGAAGGCAAGCTGCACCGATTTATCCTTGGCATATTGTTTTATACCCATGAGAACAAAAAACTTATTTTTAGTGGCAGATTAAATTGTGCAGAAACAGACTGACACTGAGAAGGCAAACACTGCAGTCCGCTTAAACAGGCTGAGTCTCATATCAAAGGCTGCTTGTCCACGAAAATATAAGTGTGTACACACACAGACTCTTAGTTTATTTGATGTCATAAGCAACTTTATATTTAAAACACATAAAAAGATATAAAAAAATGAAACTGGCATGGAATTATATATTTTTAGTGATAGATTTTCAAAGAATTTGTGATTTAGATTATATTAATTTTCAGGAAACTTGCTTAGAAAGTAATTAAATGTATTTTACCTATTAATTCTCTCTTTTTTGTTGTTTTGCATTGTGCTACTGAAACAAAAATAAAAACTAGGGAATGGAAGAATTTTTTTTTTTAACTGAATATTATAAATGAATAGAGCAAGGGATGTTAATGTTTGTCATTTTCCTTATCTGTACACATGAATATGTTATATGCTCATTTCCATTGCAAATGGAACAACAGAATGATCATTGCAAACTGAAATATACTGTACATTTCATTTCTTCATTTCTTTGAAAATACCACTGACAAAAATAATCAGTTGCTAGTATTCTTGTTCTAAAGCTCTGCATCTCAATGAAAATTGAAGGAATTAATGGTGTCCATCTGGAATAAAGCATGCAGTGTGTTCTGGAGGGTCATTATTATTCACTGCTGAAACAAAGTCAGCCTATGGAGCCCTGAACCATGACTGGGCAATTGTGCAAGGCACTGTACAAACATGTAGTCTTCCTGTTTCTTGCACACCTCTCCTCCACCTTGCTCACATTTAATGAAAAAAAAAAGAAGGCAGAGAGGAGATGTGACTCCTTATCACAGCTACATTAGTGAGGAAATACTGAAGAAGGAAAAGAGCTATTTGAGGTAAAGGATAAGCTTGTCACAAGAACAAACCTGAATAGAATGTCAGTGGTATAGTTTGAGTCACAATTAGGAGGTTACTATCCTTCTGAGCAGTGAGGTTCTGGAGTAGCATTCCTGCGCAAGCCATGGGGCACAAGAAACCTCCTGAGGGTTAAGAAAAAAATCAGTCTCTGAATTTTTTAGCTTTCTACTACTCTGTGTTTACTTTGCAAAGTATAGTAATGTCTTCTCATTTGGTCCCAGAGATTAAAAAATACAGTGAGAGGTAGTGTGTAGCCCAAAGGACTTTTTTTATCATCATAGACAACACAACTAAAGGAAGAAAGATCTGTAAGTGCAGGCATCAACTCTGAGCTCAAAATGACATTGGAAGATAAGTGAAAAAACCCGCTCAGGAAGGCAGGAGGACTGGTACTTTTCACATAACGATGAGGCTCAGTGGGACAGAAAACAAAAAATATGTAGAATAAATAGGCAGGAATAAAACCATAGGATGAATATAGGACAGGAAGGTAAACTGCATCCTGCTGAATGGAGTGGGACTGACATCCATGTATGCTTGGTCTTACTGCTAATGGGACACTGGGTCACATCCTGAAAACCCTTACTTATGCAAGTAATCCCACTAAAATCAATGGGAACCATGACTGTAATGACTGCTTCCATGTCTCCACTAGGGATTGCAAGGTCAGGTCCATTTTCTGTGCAATATTGGATGAATGCTAGAAAATCAATATCTCTATTGAGACTTCTTCTTTTGGAGTAAAAATAAACCTGGACCATTTTGAGTTCAGATGTTCATTGTTCCTGGGTGTTTTTATAAATTCCTTTTGAAAGCAAAATGGTCAAATCAAAATGGAGTGAAATGCTCATCTTTTTGGTGTGTTTTACAGCTTGTTGTTATACCTAGCTTTGTAATGCCATAAAGGTTAAAGGCAACTTTGTAGTTTCTTTGTATTTATTCTTTATCAGTTAAAAAGAGACATTTTAGTTTAGCATTTCCCTCTACTCAAATAAGTCAGGGCTGAGGGATAAGTGGGGAGAAAGAGAATGCCAGAGTCTATTATTTTAGGAATTTTGTTATTTTATGGAAAAATTTTTGGTCTTTTTGCCATAGACAATTCAAAGGAAGAAGTTTTTTTTAGTAAAAAGATTTTGGTGCAGTCATAGAAATATAACTCATTGCTATAAAGCATTGCTTTGGTAGCATGGAAAAAAACCCTACTCAATTCTGCTCATATTACAGGTTATTATCATATTTCAATCACTATGGAGCACCTTCAACCATCATTTTGTTTAAAATGCCTAAACCTAGCTTGGTATATTTGTTCTTAATTTGCTACTAAACTACAATTACACCTACTTGTAATTGTGTCCAAATTGAATTTTCATACTGAAATGTGTTAAATTCCTGTGTTTGATTCCCTTCTACTTCAATTGTGGTGGGTCAAAAGGAAATTATGATTAATCCAAGGCGTACAAATGAACTATTTTAAGGATTTGCTAATAGATTTATGTTTTTCTGCAGGCCCTTGAGGGCTTGAATGAAATTTTAAGATGGATGTCATTATGTTGGAGATGTGATCAGCTTCATGTCTGGCATGAAAAGTGGTTTACAAAAGAAGTCATCTCACAGAAAAATACCACTAATTCCTAATACGTTAGAGGTGTAATATCCACCAATTAAGAGACAAACAAATAGGAATTGGTGTGCTTTCTCTCAGACACAGTTCCTTGAAATTTTGAGAAAATATATCCCAAATCCATTCTGCACCTGATGCATTTGGTTGACCCAACTCAGATATTTTTCCCAAGAAATTTCATTCAACAACAATTAATGGAAAGATCCATTCTCTTTCAATCCATCTTAATAGGAATTATGGATGATCAAGAAATAAAAATGCTTTGCTGCCCAGGTTTCAGCTAAGGTGATTGTATTTTTTCTGGGACCAATACAAAAATATGGACTTATCCTGGGATTCCAGCTCAGCTGGATTTACTGGCGTACCGGGGAGCAAATCCAAGAACGTGTTCAGTGCTCAGTCCCTTTTACCCACCTCTGCAGGGCTTGTTTCCCACCTGCTGTGTGACACATTAGCCATAACTTCTTCCCCTCTTGCACCACTGCACAAGGGACTGTGGTTTGGCTCTGTACTGCTAACAACATTATTGACAAAGCGATGCTCCTAAAGTATAACAACAAGCTGTTGTAGCACTTATTTATGGAATAACGTGCACTTTTCAGATACTCCATGCTTCTATTGGTTTTGGAACTGTGTTACTCACACAACGTAGTTAACTAGCACTAACAGCCTTAGAGTACAAAAACCAGGTAATTGAAAATCCAGGGGAACAATTGGCACCATTTCAACCTCACACAAGCACAGCACAGTACTACAGTGAGTAGTATCTGTGTCTTCATGGTGTGCCCTGCTTTACTTCGTTATCTGATTTTTATGTTATTATTGCAAATAAAGTTAACCCAAACCTCAAAGCAATGGACAACACTTTACAGTCTGTTTTTTAACTAACAGTGCTGCCTACAGGATAAGATTAAAAATATTCCAGGTCTTGGAAAAGTATAAAAATTAGGCATCAAAACAGGTCAGATATTTACATATATCTTTTTGATGTGCTCATGTGATAGGAGAGCAGATTGATAAAGGACAGAAGAAATGCTAAATATGCACCATGACAAACAGTGAAAAATTAAGTATTGTAACTAACATTAATTACACTCTAGTAAGATGAATAGGCTGCTCATCATTAATGAGAATGTACACCTTTGTCTAAGTTTCACATCTACCTGTGATAAATGTGCTAACAGCGATAGAATACATCATAGTAACATTTGAATTAACAGCACACTAATAGATTGACATACAAGTATGAATAAAGCATTTAATCATAAACATTATACCACACCCAACAGCAAATTTTCTTTTTTGCACATATATCAAGTAAAATGTATAAACATTACAATTTTATTTCAGTTTATGCTGAGATAATCTAATGGTATTACCTGATACTATCCTAATATTTGTAATTCAGACTATTAGATACTTACATAGTAGCTTTTGGGAGACATCCGGGCAGTTTAGTAACACAGTAAGGGGGATTTCTGAAGAGAAAGGGTGGGGCTTGATCTCAGGACAAACTACCCACTGACTCTTGCCCACGTGGCAGGGATGGAATATTCAAACAATCTTCATGATGGGTTGACTCCAATGCTTATTAAAGGAGTACTTTAATTCACTCTTAATGAAAACTGAAGCAAGCCCGCTAGCCTACAGTTATCATCTATATCTTCAGTAGCCTTCTCTCCTGTGTTTCCAGTGCCTTTTTCCTGGCGGGGAGGCAGAGGAGGGATTGGGCCAGGCTTAGAGCAGGAACGGCCAACACTGCCTCCCCAGAGCCCAGAGCTGCGGGCAGCTGGGGCCTGCCCGTTTTGGAGGAGCTGGGATGTGCAGATGCCGTGCCGTGCCGTGCCTCCGCGGCAGCCCTGAGGGGGCGCTCCCGCAGGTGACAACGCCAGGCCACTGTCCCTGTTCACCCAGGGCCCTCTGAAGGGCTCCCGAGGCACCTGGGCCCTGCAGCACGGCTGTGCTGCCTGACGCCACCGCCCAGAAAGCCGGGGAAGTGCCCGTGCTCTGGCACGGGGACTCGGCCAGGGCCGAGCGGACGCTCCCGCTGAGGCGCTGTGCCGGGAAGCTGCGAGTGCCGCTTGGTCACGCTGCTCCAGCGCCTCCCTGTTCTCCCTGGCCGAAGAGACTGTGGTGCCCTGAGTGACCAGCGAAGCATGTGTGGGACAGAGCCGGAGTGCACAGGCAGTAGCTGGCACAAGCATTCTTCCTTGCTCAGGGCCAAGGCTCCAAGCGTGGCTGGCAAGGGAGGGCTGGAGTTCACTGCCCATCTTCTCTCGTGCGCTGCTGCCCACGTATCCACTGTGATGAAGAGCTTCACAGGCAGAGATGAGAAAGCAGAGGGAAAGAGAACAGGAGGAATCTTCTGGCTCAGTAGCAGCAAGCAGGGCTCTGCTACAAGTAAGACTAACAAATGGTGTAAAGACCAGATGTAATTCACAGAACACTGTGAATTAGTTAAACATTGCCAAGAGGGAATTGTTTTAGCCTAATAGTTTCCTGAAGATCATTCAAACAGTGCATTCAAACAGTGTATTTTTAATGCAATTAAGCAGATGGTTTAAAATACTTTAATTACTGCCAGGGCTCACCTAGGCTGCACAGTAGATGACACTGGACTTGTGTAGTGCCTGATATAAAATGCCGATATAAAATACTGAGAGATATTATACAAGCAATGTATGAATACTCAAGCTCAATGAATCCATCTGCATGGACCACAAAAAGGCTCTGCAGGTCAACAAGCCTATGGACACAAGTGAAGAATCATGTTTGCTGTCATTCTTGTAAAGCACACTGTGCCAAGACAGCTTGTGCTGCTGATCTGCTGGGGGAAAGCAAAGCAGCATTCCAGGGGGAAGTCCCCACATGCAGAACAAGGCACACACACGTTGTCAGAGCACTTAAGTCTAGCTTTTCTCTTCTGTCTAAGGTGACAGATCTCTCCAGGAGAACTGGAAGTCTTGAAAACTAGCATAGGGATTTCAAACTGTTTGTATGTTTTATACTCTTCTACTGCCACACCAGTGCATAAGCCAGCAAGATAATACAGTATGACTGCACTGGTAGCTGCCATACTCACACTGAAAGCATCTATTTTCTTCTCTGTTACACTAAATGGTACATTACCTTGTTTTCCTTTGCATTCCAGCTGGCAACTTATTGATTAGGGGAACACTTTTGGGCTTCTCCCTCCTATGCAATAATCATTATAATTTCACATTTTTAAATGCTAAAAGCACACTAATGCAAGTGGGAAGAGTTTCCTGTGTTAGTTCACATACTTGAGGAGAAGATGTTATCGATTCATATGCTTTAGTCTGTAAGTCCTTTGCAAAGGCAATAAGTATTATTATTTCCATTTTAGCGAGAAGGAAAATGGCACACAGACTGCCCAAGGTCACCCTGCACATCAGTGTGAGAACCAGAATTAAATTCAGATCTTCTGGGTCTCTGTGCAGAGACTCTTCTGGTGAGCTATTTTTGGAAGCCTCCAAATGAAGCATGGCCATGATACACAACCCATTCTCACAGTCTAAAAATAATTTATGACGTTTAAAATATTTTTTTCTCTAGTATTTTTTAATGTCTGTAACTATGAAGTGAGTTCTTTGCAATAGCAAAAGAAGAGCTGAAAGAAGCAAAATCTTAAAATTTTGAGCTGAAGAAATTTGCACCAGTTCGACTCCTACCTCCTGGACTCTAATGATAACAACTCAAGCACTGTGGGCAGCAGCCACTGAAATTTTCTTGCACAAATTTTGAGTTGAACTCTGGGTCATGGAGACAATCTTCTTTTACAGTTTAAACAATAACTACAGAAATGTATTCCTCATCAAAATTAATACAATTTTGCAGAAATCAATCTACCTAGAGGAAAAAAAGGAAATGGTTTGTGGAGATACAGTAATCAGGTAACAAACTCTGAAGCTTGTGGAAATTTCAATATGTTCCACAAAAATACCAGTTTGCTAAATCCTGAGTCAGTACCAGAAATGGAAAAAAAATATTCAAAACTGTTTTTCATATATATTTTGATTATCAGTTTGGATATTTATTCTGACACTAAATCTACTCTTCTTTCCAAACCTTCCCTTTACTGAAGCTTTTTATTATCTGCAAACACAAGTCTTTCTTTACCAATAAATTGTCTGCCACTCTTTGTCCCTATCTCCTTTACATAATCACAGTATCCTGGGGTTTAACTAGTAAAATCTAAAAATTATATTAGTGTGGGGAAAATTAAATAAGTGACCTTACACAAAAAGAAAGCAAAATATAGTCACATAATTATTTTTAATTTTTTGTTACAAAGAAAAAAGTAGTTACAAATTTGGAAGAATAACCTGGGGGATTACTGCAGTTTTACTTCAGTGGGACTGTCAGCATACAGCATGTAACACTCAGTTCTGGCCTTTACTTTGCATGAGCACCTCCCACTGATATCAGTATGTTCAGACTAAATTCAGGATACTATTTTCCCATGGCTCCTATTTCTATTTTCAAATAGATAGATAATGCTTGATTTTTTAAGCCCACAGTTGTGAGAATCTTTAGTATTAGGCATGACCTTTTAATGCAGGCTTGGTCTGTGATCTCAACAAATCTGAGTAATCTAGCAATTTGCTAACAACAGCCTCAACAGAGAAAAAACAACACAAAATTTTCATTTTAGGAGCAAACTATGCCAATATTGTACATCTCAATAATGTGTTTTGCAATTACTCTTTTAAATGTCTGTGATCCTGGAGATATTCTGGTTGTTCCAGGATATGAGAAACAATTCCTTTCTGGACACAAACAGTACTTAATTGGACTGATGGGTGATTTACTAACATGAACTCCTCTTAAAACTTGCAGTAATTAGTTTTTGTTATTCACCAGGGACTGTTGCTTTTCAGAAATTGATCAGTAAGAAACCAAAATGACAAAATATTTTTAATGCATTACTTTGCAGAAGCACATCTTCTCAATGTTTAATCTAAATGAGGTATTAACTCCAGTGGGTCAATCACTAATTTAATTTTAAGCAGCAACTTGATTTGTCTTGTTTTCTTCATTGATCAATAGCTCAAAATGAGTCTTTCAAGTAGTGGCATGAATTTCCTAGGACAGTACTGGTTGTAGAACTATTAATGAGCAATAACTTGGGATAAACTAAAACTCCACCTATGGAGTAGTCAAGATATGATCTTCATACATAGGGGTTCTTGACTTGCTTTGTATCCCTCCGCAGGACTTGTGCAGAAAAGGATGTGTGCAACCCTGCCCTGACACTGTCTTAAAGCATACAGGGAGACAGACAGCTGAAACCCCATGCTCTTTTGGGACATTCAGCAGTTTTATGGTCAGCTATGACTGTTGATTATTTTACTTTTTAATTTCAGTATGTTGTTACTTTGTGTGACTACCAACAATTTTCCAGTCACTCCTTTTAATTGAAGACTGAGGTTGTATTCTCAAAGATACAGATAGTGACACCTGGACATGTTGAAACCTAAACCTGTGTTGCCCCACACCACTGTCTCAAACACTTTCAGAGCAGTAAGGACCAATATCACAAGCCTTTGATTTTCCATTTCCCCAAGGAAGACAGAGAAATCTGTGAAGTGTATATTAGTATCTTTTTCACTTCAGAGCTGTCCAACACATTTTTGTAATTACTCTGTCTTTTAGAATACCATCAAATTAAAGGGGAAGAGCTGGTATGTTTATATCCTAAATCAGAACAGAATCAGAAATTTTGCAGTCTAATATGATGGGAAGCGTGTCTTTTTCCTGATGTGTTTTGAACTCTTTCTATTTATACTTTCCAATCATTTAAGTTTAGATAACCTGGGATAGGCAGTGCAGAGCTGGAGAAAAGAGCAGAGACTGGAGGCTGGAACACAGCCCTGACACTGAAAGTCTGCTATGCTGTGATTGCAGTATTGCTACTGGGAACTGTCACAACACCACTCATGGAAACTGTAACTTCACCCACCTGAAGGCATCTAGTGCGTCATCCTGCCTTGTTCTCAGCCAAACCCATGGGCAGGGCTTGTGCAGTTACACTGCTCCTGGCAATTAGAAAAGAAATCCACAATATTTTATCTCCCATGAAAGCTTTTGAAAATGTTTGCGTGTTCCCTTTCAGGGATGTGGTGCACAAAGGAAATGTTTTATCTTCTAGGAAATATAGTATCTATATGTAAAAGATCCATTTAGCATTAATGAAAAAACTATTTTTCTCTCCACAATTAGCAGATATTGATATATAGCAACTGAAAGGCTTTGAAACCTTATTCTCTGTTCTGTATCTCATCAGAGATATTAAAGAATGACCGAGAATTGGAACCTTTTGCTGAATAGGTAGGATTCAATCTACCTGTGCCATCTCACCAAGCAAGGCTTCAACTTTAAAACGTACTGGTGCTTAACTGAGCCTCGGAACTTGCAAAAGCTGCAAAGAAGGCTGTGTTGAAACCAAATCTTTGGTGCCTGACACTATCTGGTACATGAAATTCATCAGCATGATAAGTGGTCCTGCATGCAGTATCAATAGCCATCTTTCTTACATGATATGAAATTAATCCTTCATGTGAAGCGACTTTCTCTTGGTCACTATATCTTATTTCTTGGTGACAAATGGACAGGATGTGCTACAGAGGAATTCAGCACAAAGGAGATGAGGCAAGGCAAACAGACATGCTGTAAACCTCCCACTGCCTACCTCTTTGGCATTTCAGCACTGCTGTCACCAGCTGCTCAGACGAATGATAAAAGTTAGTATTTTCCAAGCCTCAAACAAAGCAAACAGGAGCACATTTTCCTTTTCACATATGGGCATTATTTGGGAATTGCTGGCCTCCAAGGTATGGCAAGAGCAGGGTACACTGTTGGATAGTCATTGGCTCCTCTTTTGAATGCCTAGTTAAGGTACATTAGAGCGAGTAAAGCTAAGCACTGAGTTCTCAGCCTGTGGTTGCCTGACACAGTCCAGTCCAAACAAGCCTGGTAATGACAGCTCTCTTAAGAACTGTCACAGCATCACATTAATAGCACACATTAGAATGAAATTTCTGAAGCTTCTTTGGAAAAAGATTTTCTGTGGCACCCATCTGAGGAATCTGGTTTTTTGACATACATCTTGGAGCCTGTATATTTCTTAAAAACATACTGACATTTAGGAAGTGTATTCTTTGGCAATATTTAAATATGTCACATTTTGCAGAAATAAGATGGTAAAGGTGCTTGCAATTCACTTGGGAACATTTTTTGAATTTGAGCTATTTCTGTGATCTTTGATATTTTATTGAAATAGCACTAGAAAACCTATGCCTAGCAATAAAACCTCATTTAGTTGGACTGTTCAAATAAATCACATCTCTTAAATGTGCTCACAACAGATTTTCAATTACCTTCTCCACGTATAGATTTGCAGTTTTCCAGCCTCGGTCCTCTGGACTTTCCCCCTTGGAGACAGACACGAGGCTCCACAGTGCTGCATCACACTGGTTATAGCTTGAGTAGGTTCAGAAAAGTTCCCAACTCCATCAGGTTTACCTAAAAGCTGACAGGATTACAAAGCTCCATTGTAGGAAGTATAGATCCAGAACTTCCAAGTGAGGAGAAAAAAAACCTGCTAATTCTACCACAGCACAAGAAAGAGAGACACATTACTATATTTAAAATATTTAAAGCAGCATTTTCTGCATGAAGAGCAGAGTCAGCTTTAGCAAGGTCATCTTCAGACTCTTGTTGCTGTTTCTAACTTTTGCCTGACTAGCAACAATCTGGAAAATATCACACTTCCATTTTCACACCCATTGCAGTGGTGCTACGTGGCAAAAATGATTTAAAAAAAAAAGTATTTACAGCCCAATGAAACCAACATATTTACAACCTAGTCCAGCACAGGAACCTCCTCAATTTCAAACTCACACAGGTGCAAATGACAGCCTATTTAACACTTGATTTAAATGTCTTATTAAATCTTATTTATTATTTATTAAATATGCCATACTTCTGGCTCTGAAGGATACCTTTTCTATATGAAAGATTCTTGAATACTCTATGCAGTTAAAAAAACCAAATAAATTTGACATCTTATAATTTAAGCATCATCATTCTAGGAAAAATTGAGGCATACTAAGTGTCCGTCACAAATAGGATGAATTTGTATATCTGTAAATGAACAGGTTATTTGTTAATGCAATAATGCAAGTATGTGAAATCTGTAACATACTGGCTTCTCTAATACTCTGCATTTCTTATTTCCATTAACACTCAATGAATGTGCAGCCCAGAAGGACAGAGCAGTGCTATGAGGATGGCCGTCACCAGCATCAGTACTGCTAACAAATGCCTGGCATTTCAAAGGCAAGGCATGCACTGGGCAGAATGAACCAATGGGAACTGATTCCCAAGCGATGCTGTGCCAAATCACTTGAATTTCTGCCCAGTGGTGATTGTGCAATAGCTGGAAGTTTGGATGCACATCCCTCATTGTGACCATGGTCATACCCAAAAGGGTGAATTAAATCAATACAAAGCTGCTTTCAGTTGGCTGCGAGGGCTAACAGGAATGTGTTCCAGTTCAAAGCAGGGGAGCAGACAGTGACACTTGTTACGAAACACTGGCTGGCAAACACAGCACAAAGAATAGACCTGAGGCAGCAGTCTCCGTGTCGATGGGACACGTATCACTGAGGGAGGAAATCAGGAATCTACCGTTTTTGAGATTCCTTGTGTTTTTTGGCAGCAAAGGTAGAAGGGGGAAGGGAGTGAGGGGACACAGCACAGAGAAGCCATATGCTCTGCTTTCTGCTTTAACGTAAGGAGAGTAGACATTGAGGGTACAGAAGCTTCTGTTAATCAGTCCAAAGAAACAGGTTTTTTCAGTACAATGTTACTTTAAAATTGCTTACCAGGAGCTTTATTTGGGGTACAAAGCTGAGGCCCTCTCCCTGACCTCATACCTCTGATACAGAGGTAAACTTGCCATCATGACCTCTTCTATCAGTCATGGAGGAAGAGAGCAGATTATCTTGTTCAGAAGTGCAGCCTTAGAAAGTAGACATGGATCCACAGGTATTCATACAGTAGAAATTCCTGATAAAATGGGCCTACTCCACGTATCACCCAAAGCCTGTAGACAGGCCAGCTTTAAATTTAGAGTTACTCACTTCTACACCTGTTCTGAGCCGCCATCATCTCCCAGAAAACAGCCATGGAACAAAGAGGATGAAAGCACTGGTCCTGCAATTCCCCTCCCAGGTGGATACAGCTTGAGCTATACCAACATTAATGAATAAATCACCACCTATATATAAGTACGTATGTGTGGATGTAAATATTATTATGTAGATTTTTATACACTCCAGTGTATTTATATTTCTGTCATACAAGACATAAGCTCAGTTCCATTTTATGGATGTTTGCTCTGGGTTTGGCTGGAACAGAGTTAATTTTCTTACTAACAGCTGGTGGTTTGGATTTACTATAGAATTCTTGTTGACAAATTCTTGTTGGTTGCTAAGTAATGCTTATCCTAAGTCAAGAACATTTTGGTGTCTCGTGCTCTGCCAGAGAGGAGCTGCACAAGGAGCTGGCAGGGCACGGCCAGGGCAGGTGACCTGAACTGGTCAAAGGGATATTCCCTAGCATAGAATGTCAAGTACAGTGTATAAACTGGGGGAGTTGGATGTGAGGGCCTGATCACTGCTGGAGATGGGCTGGGCCTTGGTCAGCAGGTGGGGAGCCATTGTGTTGGGCATCACTTGAATTTCTTGGGGTTTTTCCTCTGTCCTTTCCCCTATTATTATTATTATTATTGTTATTATTATTATTATTATATTTTAATGTACTTAAATTATTAAACTATTCTTACCTCAACCCACAGGTTTTACCTTTTTTTCTGATTCTCTCCCTGTTCTGCCATGGGGAGGCAGGAGGGGAGGCAGGAGGGGAGGGAAGGGGATGAGCAAGTGGCTGCATGGAACTTAATTGTGGACCTGAGTTAAACTATGACAATGTTAATAGGTAGATGTATATTCTGTTTTTCCTTGTTATCTGTGATGACTTTACCAAGTTTTTCTGTGTACTGTCTTATTTTGTCAATCTGTGCCTCGGTGTCTTTGTTTCTCAGATGAAGTTCTCTATCTCAAACAGCAAGCTTAGACTTCAGCTCTTCCACCTAAATTATAGAAGAGAATTGGTAATTAAGTTTTAACAAGATTTAAGTTATATTAAAACCAGACTGTTAAAAGGAGACACTGCCTTGGGCTTTGTTGTAAATTTGTATAATTATTTTTAGTCCTCTGGAGGATGCGTGATTGTGTTTCTGTATTTATAAAAATACTGCCCTGGAGGTATGAAAATGAATTTTATAGTCCACTGATTTGCATATTAATGTCAGTCTTATGGTGTCAGATGTACTTTTTAGCAAATAAATGTCCATGACAATTATCAAAATTTCCAAAGAATTTTATACTATATTTGACCTGGATTACTTAATTATTTTTTTAAAAGATGTGCTGTAAAGACAAAATAAGAAAGCCAGTACAGCCCAGTGATAAAAATAGAGGAGAGGAATGAACCAGATGAACTAAACAAAACAAGTATGGATTTTTAACAGTATGACCTGTAATTGTTTTGGTAAATAAGTATTAAGTGTTGACTCAGGTTCTGATCCAAAGCTCTTTAAAGACTCTTGGCCTGTAGATTTTTGCCAATACAGTTCTGTATGTTTGCTTGCCTACAGAAACATAATCACTGTGAAAATCATTCTCTAGATCAAATGTCCTTGTATACTTTTCAGACTGAGAATGAAAAACAGGGATATAAGATGTGACTTGCTATGGTCCAAAATCATCATAAGAAGCCGGAACTATGATGTTCAAAGCCTGTATCGCCAGTAGAGCAAAAACTATGGCTAAATGGTGGAAGATCATGAAAGTAAAGCCATTTCTTCCATGCTGCTACATACAGGAAACAGTAGTTAGGTTAAGGTTTGTTGTTCTCATCTATAAATCTACCCTGTTATATCCTAATAAATTCACAGTTGTTCTTATCCCTCATTTGTCTTGCATTTCATAATTTTTAAGAGGCATTTTGAAAGACAGAGATCCTATGCCTGAAGTGCCAAGTAAAGCTATAGGCTTTTGGAGCAAGTCTAGACAATACAGAATAACAGTAACAATATTGTTCTAGTTTGGAATCCGGTCTTGTTACATACATGTAGATGAAATTCTTACCAGCACTCAGCCAAAAGACAATGAACTCAATGGGAGATTTCTTTGTGCATGGATGGAAAAATTACCATCATAGTTAATAGTAATCCATTTTGTTATCAAGATAAATCCATTGGCCTTGCAGTTTATCTCCCCATGGAACTAATGTATTGTCAGCTGAAATAATGTGTTATTATCACTACAATAATTATCATTGTAATAATCTTAAACAATTATTTGGATTAGAAGCCTGTCACAAGTTTATGAGGAGAGCTAAATACAAGTTTTGTGATTTTTCCTCAGAGAGAGTAGAGATGCTTGTTGTGTGCCAAAAACTATAGGCGAAAGTGCCGTCTCAATGTCTAACAGTAGCAGACAAGGTGTATTTTATAAAAACGATAAGTGCCAGTCAACTGCTGGCTCAGGGAAACACTTGTTAGGCCATAAATGAGCTGATTGCATGTTCAGAACTACAATTTCCATAAAGGCTCATTCAAGGAGATATTAATGATCATTACTTAACTGTGACAAAATGTTGTCAGAGAGGGAACATCCACCTGACATTCTCCACCAGTCCCTTGCAAACATAACTGCTGATATACAAACTTTTCCCCATTGTATGTTAGCCAGAATATTTAAAGGTAAAGCAAAAATACTTTAAAAATAAAATAAAATAAAATAAAATAAAATAAAACGAAAGCAGTCAAAACTGAGCAAAATATTTCTGTAATGCTTCAATGTTGATGGACAATCACTTATATAATCTTGGGAATAAAATAAGGTAGTCTGAAGAAGCAAACACAGAAGATTCTTGGTTTTCTTTTCTTTTTTTTTTTTTTTTAAATCAAGGAATCTTTGGTAGGTATTGAGATCTTTTGCACTCGGAATTTTGTACCCGCAATCAATTTTGTACCCACAACTGCAGGAATTACAGACGTGATTTTACAGAACTTGTCCTTGCAAAGTGCTAAGCACTGGCTTCGAGATGAATGGCAGGCAGGGGGGAAAACATCCAGCTCCTTGGAGTAGCAAAGATGAAGAGAGCACCTGGTAGTACTGGCAGTGGATCAGACATGAGCGCACAATCTCTACCCAATCCTGCATGGAGTCTGCCAGGCAAGGCTCCTCTTCAAAAATCCCTGATCAAATCTGAACTAGCAGAGTTCTATGGGTATGGACCTCTGTATATATGAGACTGGAATGTTTTTGACTCAGAATCACATGCTACGAAACCATATTTAATGTCTTGTAGTCCCATGATTTATAATATTTGACTACAGTCAGAAAAGCATACTTACTGTTAGTAAAATATAATTACTGTTTATTTGCAGTACAAACCTTCCATAAATAAAAAGTAAAATTTGAGGGTAGGACCCATTTATCTTCAAGAGTTTGCCAAAGATATAATGATGTTTATATATCCAAAATTATAAACAGTACTGCATTTAACAAACGAGGTATTTGAAAGAGCTGCAGTAGAGATATAGCACATGATTTTAAAAGATTATTTTTCAGTTTTTCTGTTTTCCCATGGTTGGCCTAGGGTTAAAAAAAGATGCAGAGGAAATACTTTTACACATACACAATCTGCTTCATCAATGAGATAAAGTTTTGTTGGCAAGTATTCAGAATTGCTATCTGTTCCAATAATTTTCTTTTTAATTGATGATGGTAATTAGGGATCAATTACTGTTTGGCCTGACTCTTTGTGTGTGTGGCAGGTGAAAGATAAACAAAGAAGGGATGAAGAGATGGCTAAAAGAGTCTTTCTTGCCTTCAGGATTTGCAGGAAAAGTCAATCACAACTGCAGTGCTCTGGGCCAGCCCATTCTGTCCCTTTAGGATGCCATACTCCCATAAACATCAAGGGGGCCATTCCCATCTGTGCCATTGCCATGGATGGGCTTAGTTCACTAAAAGAGTAGCATCCAACCGGTTCTGACAGTACCCCAAGGTGAGGAGGAATCCCAAATATTCGAATTTGTTGAGCCAATATAATTCTGCTCTATCCCTTGTTCTGGGTTACTTGAATTGTGAACTGTTTAGTTGCAAGAAGAGTGAAGGTAAAACTGCTGCTAGGGCTATCTTTGGTCTGCACCAAACCAGCACCACAGAGACGCTCTGGAAATCAGACCACAGTGTGTACCTGTGCAGCCACATAGCTAATGTAGTACTATAGAAAGCTGATTTATTACCAACATCTTGTTCCAGGAGTTTGCAGCCCTGTTTCATACTTTGAATGCCTCATTATACAGAATCTGCACCTCTGGACTCTTCCTTTTCTGGGTGGTGTCATTTTGAAGTAATACATTATCAGTTTCCATCATCTGGTGATGCATTGCAAGAACCCATCAGAAAAACAGCTGGCTCAGTCTCTCAATCCTTAGCGTCCAGCAACTGCTGCCTGTGATGATATATTACATGAACTCTTCAGTCTATCATTGTAATACATCAAAACAAGGCACTGGTCTGAAGGTGTATTACTCAAAGAAAGGCAAAGCTGAGTGAACCTGTCCAGGAGAGGGGTTCTGGTTTAATTATGGAACAGAAGTTACAGTATACTGCTCAGAGAAGGTTTGTTAGCTTCAAATTTTTGGTGCATTGGTAAAACACATTTTTCATTCCTATAATTTGTACTGTAGGAGAAGGTCACATTGCTGCTCAGTTTGGAGACAATCTCAACAGAGTTCTGTCAAAACACTGCAATGTGTTCTGTATAAGACAGGCTGCACATGTAAGGGAGTCAGGCAGGATTTGAGTTCAACCATAAGCATCAATTCCTATTCTTTTCATTTCTTGATGGAAATCCCAGACAAGAACCTGATATTTGAGAGTGGTAACTGAAAGCATCTCACCAGTGGGTTCTCACTGCTCCTTCATTTGGTGGCACTCTTAGCAGATGATGCTGTGAGTCTGCAGAAAAGCAGCAGCAGAGAATAGGGCCTGAGGCATTGTCAGAGAAAGAGGTGGAGCTGAAAAAAAAGAAAGTGAGACAGCCATCTGCAAATAAATATAAAAGATTATTTAAGTAAAGTCTTTTCATGACAGCTTAATTGACTGTGGCTACTTACATCAGACCTCACCTTGATGGATGAGTAAGAATCTCCCATTGATCAGGACTGCAAATTTGACATAGGAATATCTTGGGCTGTTAAACTGAAGACAAACCTGTTTCCTCCTCTTGGGTCCGAAGGGGTGGCTACATTTCTCTCTTCATTTAACCAGGGCTTCTATTCTGTCCAAAACACAGGAAATGGTCCCAAAATGTTCCCTCTGGATTGGGTTCACACAGAGAGTTGAAGTATGAACTGCGTTTTTCACCTGCAAACCCATGGGTGACAGACAGGACATGATATGAAGTACAACCAGTTAGAGCTAAGGCAGTGAAAAGTTCACTTGCCTGTAATGCAGAAGTATTGTTTCTCAGTAATTTTTCAAAGATTCAGCTGCCTAACCATTTTTCTACCTATTTCAAGGTTCAGCTTCTTTATAATGGGGCTCAGGATAGCTCCTTCAGTGTATGCTACTGACTTCACATTGCAGTTTTCTTGGTGTTGCTGCAATATTAACCTCCACGGTCCCTTCCTTCTCCTGTCATGCTGCTATATGCTCAGTAATGCCCTGAGAATTGAATACTTTCCTGATGAAAATTCCTGCAACCTTAATTTCTATCCAGTTTCTCTAACTCCAAGTAAACTTTGGTGGGTTTGATTCAGATAAACATGCTAAAATCAGTGCATGCTATGGTATTACTTCAATCTGTCTTTTTTTCTTTCCCTGCTATATTTCATTGCTCTATTATAGAATATTTTAGTTGGAGAGGACTTATGACAATCATCTAGTCGATCTAAATATAGAAAAAGCTTTTTTAAGTGAGAGTTGCAGCACCTGAACTTACATTACTAGCAGAATAAAACCCCCGGAATTTAACTTCATGGTGAATTAAGAAACAGAGGGACATACATTTTTGTGCTCAGTAGACTTTTCTGTTCAGTAGAAGCAGTGAATATCTTATGTTCTTAGGAGGTAATTGAGAACATAAGCTGATCTGAGATGGGGACAATGGACAGCTGTTTGTTTAGATAGCGTAGGATATTATGAGAGTAATGAATCAAAGACATACCTGAGAATGAACATTTCACCAATATGTTACATTAATCGGAACAATTTTGGCTCCTTGTTAATGTTTACAAGAAGATCTAAACAGTCCTAAACAAGACCAAAGAGATGGTTCACAGTGATATGTGTGACAAGGGTTCCTGAATAAAACATGCAGCAAGAACAGATTAAAAGGGTGATCAGTAATGAGAATACATAGGGCTGTTACACACACTTTTGTAAACCTTGAAAAGGATTCAGCATGTCATAGGTTTAGTTGTGAATGTGGCTGATGTGTCCTTTGCTGCAGTATCTTGCTGTATTGCTGTTGTGGGAGGGTGTGAGAACAATAAGGACAATAGAGACACAGGATGACACGTAAACACTGGTAACAAAATAGCAGGAAGGAGAGGAATTGATTAATGGATGATATCCCATAAGGATGTCTTGATGAGGGGACAGGTGAGACAGCTGCTGAGATAAAGAATGCCTCAGTAAAAAGATCTTCTTTCACCAGCTTGCTGGTTTTTAAAATATCTAAGTCTTGCAGGATTCACCTTTCCAGTAAAATGTGAAAGAGCAAATCCATAGCAACATGGCTGTCTGAGGCATATGCTCTCTTTGTCCCATGATGTGGGCACTACTGTGACCTCCCCAGTTTTCCTTACTGACACAGTGAATCCATCTGTCCCAGATAAGAACACTGATATTGTCACAGGAACATACCAAAGTAAGCACACTGTAAGAATCAGAAATGCTGTGCCGTCAGCCATTGTCCAGTGTTACTTTCCTGGTACTGAAAGCAGAGTAATCAGAAAATAAGAATAAGTTACTGTTTTAAACACATCTTTCAAGGAAAATCAGCAGATTAAGAATTTATCCTCTGGTAGCACTTGGAATACGTATCTTTCCCAGTGGGTGTATAGCTGAGCTGTGTAACTACCTGTGATTTATTGGCTGAAAGGACTGGATTTAGAAGTAGTAAAATAGTCCATGATGATCTGATCTAGTTGCAGACATTCCTGCTTATTGCAGAGAAGTTGGACTAGATGACCTTTAAAGGTCTCTTCCAACCCAAACCATTCTGTGGTGCTCTGACTTGGGCCCACTGATACCAGGCCACACATTGCCTAGTGGAAGCCTCACACAGGGCTACAGACCAAAGCTGGATGGAAACAGCCTTTGCTCACTAACCCTCTCCCAGTCCTTGTGCTTTGCCCTATGAATTCTGAAGGCAATGATACGTGAAAAGCAACAGTTGCTGAAAAGTGTATCACACTTCACAGACAGGAAAGGCAAAGTATCTATGTTCAGTCACTTCAGCCTTCCTTAGACGAGATACACAGGAGAGCTTTTGGAAGAAGAAATTCATTGCTCTACTTCTTTCTCTGGTGGATACTACCAAATTATGACCTGGGCAGGTGTTTCTTGGGATCTATGGAAAAAAATGATGTTTCAATATATTCTTATGTTTACACACAGCAGCATTTTTAACCTGAAAAAAAGTGATCCAGCCAGTCTGTGAACTCCATGGAGGCCTTAACATATACCCATGAATTATACAAGAAGCTCCTGTATTCTGTTACAACAGCCAAAGTTAGGTGGCCAGTTAATAACCTCAAGAGACTTGACAAAATAATTTTTTTTTCCTTACAATTTTCTGCCTGTTTATCCCGATTGTCTTATGTGACTTCAGGGCACATGTGGTTACTTTCCTAAACTGGTACCTAATACTGCAAGTTTTCTAGAACATAGAACTTTTCTGTTTCCAAGCACGATGTCCCTACCAACATAGGGATAAAAATGGTGATTATTGTATGCACCTGTTCACACATATGTATAAATAAATCCATTTCAGTAAGCTGAATGAACCCATTTGTCAGCCCAGGGCACACCCACACTGTAGGTCATTTTTAAGAGGCACACAGAGATGAAAGAATCAAAACCCAAAAACTCTCCTACAACTGAATTTTGTTCTGACTTTTACTAGCCAGTGAATTCAAGACAAAAAAGAACAAATAAAGATTGACCACTACCTTGTGTACCTTCCTTCTTCAAGGAACTCAGAGCAAGAAACCCTACAGAGAAGATCACTATTTTTTTAAATCTCATCCAGGAATCTACTTGAAGTTAGTGTAGCACTTGATTCCGGCACTCTCTGAAATATCAGTGTTCTACTGTCAATTAGTATTTGGACAGCAGAGTTGCTAAGCTGTTCTGCTTCTGTGAAAATAATTTCTTGTGTTGACTACACTTATTCTTTTCCTCTTCATTTCTCTATTATAAATCATCTTAAGCTTCTCAGGGGTATTATTAACCATTTACTGTTACCTTTTTCAATACAACTTGAAGACCAACATTCCCCAGCCACAAGTGTCAACATATTAAGTACTGTTCAGACATTTGAACATAATATACTGTTTCTAAGCCTTCCGTTGTATTACTAGTAGGATAATTATTACAGCAAATGATAAAATACTGCAAAATTGTTTTCTCCCCCCCTTAATAACATAAATAAAAGAAGCAATTAATTTCCTACAATAAAAACAGGCAATACAATAACGTACAAATGTGGAGTTTCTTCATTATTGCATCAAATTGCAAAACGGAAACATATAATTTCAAAAGGCTCATAAGCAAAAATGGAAACACAGCTGATGTTGCGTCAGCATGTAGTACAAAACTGTGAAGCTTGCACAGCTCACAGCTACTCTCCTCAAATGAAGCAGTTAGCATTTCTAAACGAAAATACATAATACAAAGAAGCTTCTCCTTTTTTTTTGAGGCCATACTTCCAGAATTTAAGGCAATTTTTCAGGATATTACTCTCCATCCAATACTATAACGTTATAGCATCACCAGTTATTTTAAAACCTATCACACAGGGCTATGTCTATAGCTTTATTGACACATCTTGTGACAGACAGCAATAATGTTTTCAAATGGAATCAATGTACCTCTAAACTGATACACCTTCCTCTACACCCCATACATTTATCAGATGTGTTTTTATACTTCTTTCTGCACTGGTATTTTAGTTTATTTGGCTTTAGGTTGCTGAGAAAAGGTAATACATTTTCTTTGACATCTTGTGCAATTTTACAAGTATTCAGGGCACATTCCCTGCTTTGCATGGAAAATGTATTTGCACAGTTGTCAGAATGATGGACAGGGGGAGAATGATAGGAAGGAGCACTGATCTTTGCTTGTTATTACATACAATAGCCCAGTAGGAATCATGATGTGTTGGTGAGACAAACTGTGTCCCATTCTGGAACATATTAAGTTTGTCTCCAGGACACACATGACTTCACTAGGGTGTCTAACCTCATTCATAATAGATGCTAATCTTTTCAGGGCTGACTGATGACAGCACTTCCTGCCCTTCACGGAATTAGAGCTGGGTTTTATCAAAGGACTCAAACTGCCTGCTAATTAGACTAATTCCCTTCATCATGAATTATTTATTTCCATTGGTAACCGACCACTGTGACATTAATGGGTTCTGCTCAACTTAGTTTCATACTAATATACACTATAAGTTAAATGTTTAAAAACTCCTGATACTTCACTCCAGGTCAAGTGTATCTTCACATAACTCTTGATGTTTTCAATAAAGTTTTGGTAATTAAAGACAGTTAGAATAAAGTGTTCATTGCCAAGAAAAAAATAAAAAGAAAATAAAGCATAATTTTAAAATTCTGGACTCAAGTTGCTGGTTTGTTGTTTTTTTCCCCCAAATGTGAAGCAATATATACATATTTAAGACTGATAATAGGAGTCCTCTACTGCACTAAGAGGGTTTCAAGGCAATTCACAGAACTGGATCCATACCCTCTGCAAGAACATGTAGTGCCTCTGTATTCAAAATTCTCACTCAGTTCAAGGAGTTTTTTGTGTTTAGTATCAAAAATAAGTTCGGTACTTAGGTAGCAAGTATCAAATATACACGCACAAAAAAGAATACTTGGCAGACAGCAGCACTGCAGGGTGGAGAAGGCCAAAGGCAGAGTGTGGCCAACACTGAGATGAAACTGGGAAAAACATAAAGCACCATTCTGGGATGTCTTAGCAGCAGGATCTGAGTAGGGTAACAGAGGTCAGCTATGCAGTATGTACAAGGTCTCAGCAAGGGAACTGATGGCTGGTTTTTGGAATCACTGTTCACAAGTTACATTTACAGCAGAGAAAATCCATGGAAGAGCAACAAAAAATTAGAGCAATTTAGAAAACATGGCCAATGGGGAAAGATTGGTAATAATGTTTAGAAAACAGTATGATGATATCTTCACTTATGCAGAAAGATGTTATGGTTAGGCTGATGATCAGTTTCCTACAAGTCTACAACAAGCAGAACAAGAAAGAACCATTTCAGTCTGAAGGCATGAAGAAAAATTGGGAAAAGTTTTCCCCAAAAGAAAAACACATGTCCAGCCTAGATAAGAAGGTTGTAGAATTCTCAGCACTAAAGGGATTTTGGCTTAGACTAGATAGGCAGATAATTATTAGGGAAGCTTTAGGTGTATGTGAACTCACAAAATTATTTTCTGAGGTACAAAAAAATTTCAGTTTGATTACTGGAACATAAATTTACCTTATAAAATTCTTCCGAATTTTGCCATTTCTAAAGAAAAAACTTCTACTTAAAAGTTGTGATTACTTCTCAATGTAAGAATGTCTATTTTGGGAGCATTATATGCAGAACAACATTTCCGTTTTCTAGAACTTAACTGTTAGTCTTTTCCACTGGCAACACAGAGAGTAAATCTGTTCTATTCCAATTAATTAATGGAATTTTTGTGACTCATGCACAGGATAGTACAGTTCAGGCTGTATGTTTTACAATGAATTTGTTTCCTATTGCAGTGGGTTGACCCTGGCTGGATGCCAGGTGCCCACCAAGCTGTCTATCACTCTCCTCCTCAGCATGCCAGGCAGGGACAAAATAAGACAGAAGAGAACTCATGGGTCAAGATAAAGGTAGTTTAGTAAAGCAAAAACAAAGCCCATGGGGAAGCAAATGAAAAAAAAGATTTATTCTCTACTTCCCACCAGCAGGCAATGTCCATCCATTTCCCAGGAAGAAGGGCTTCAGTGCATGTAGCAATTGCCCTGGAAGACAAACCTCATAGTAACAAACGCTCACATCATCCCCACCCTAACCCCCTCCTTAGCTGTTATATCTGAGCAGGCATCACACAGGATGGAATATCCCTTTGGTCACTTTAGGTGAGCTGTCCTCGCTGAAGCCCCTCCCAAGGTCTTGCCCACTCCCAGCTTCCTGGGTGAGGGGGAAAACACTTGAGAGACAGCCTTGATGTTGTGTAAGCACTGCTCAGCAGCAGCCAAAACACCGGTGTGTTATCAACACCTTTCCAGACACAAAGCAAAGCACAGCACTGTGGGGAAAATGAGCTCCACCTCAGCCAGACCCAACACACTTATTTACCTGAACTCTTTGGAAATCAAGAGACAACATACTACTTGCTCATGGATGTCACCTTTGAACTGCTTCTCTTTCAGCAAAATTGAAAGACTTTCCACATATTACAGAGCTGGGCTCGAAGCTCCAATGCATTTTATACAAACTCATTACTAAATGGTGCATATTCTCACTCAGTTCACAAAATAGGTTTTATTCCTGTTTGATTATTCTGTCTGTGAAAAATGAGAAAGATGTATACAACACATCAGTAAGAGGCTTGTTTGGGGTAATATTTGTACTGATAAGGTGAGGTTAAAATAATAAACAGCAGAAGACAGCTGGACACTTTATATCCCTTAGCCTAATAAAGACCTGGACTACGATATATTTGATAAATAGTCTTTCACTTGATAGCCATAAAAGAACACATATCTCCCTAAACCACAGTGATAACATTACCTAGGTGTTGGAAGCTCGATAGAAATGATCAGAGATGAGATTCAATAAGCTCATGTACATTTCTATCACAGTGTGAGATACTTTGGCTGTGAAAATAAAGGTGTTATTTTTCCACTGTTGAAATAATACAGAATCAATAAGAGGTAACTGTGAGCTCAATAGCATCAAGGGGTTTCTGTTGACATTCACAAACCAAATGAGCAGAGCTCTGCTGGATTGAGATGTCACCAGAAACCCCAAGATGGCATTACAGCCTTGTTTTTGTAAGTTGTGACTTTTTGCAATAAACATCCAACTGCCTTTTCATTTTAATTGAAAAGTCGCTTTTCACAACTTTTTCTGCTTTTTCTCCTCATCTTTTTTTTTTCAGGTTATCTGCTCTGGTCTACCTGCCTTCCTCCTTTCTTCCTACCTACTGTCTCAGCCAACCTCTTTTTGTCTTTCTCTTTTCTAATTTACTTTCTTTATTTCCTAGTTCTTTGAATTCCCAAATCCAAATATATCTGGACTTTGCTCAGTGTGTTATCAATGCTCCCTAATGTCCCTGCACTAGCGCACGCCCTTCCTTCGGCACTGTGGACAGACTATCCTATTAAGCCAAAGAAAATGTCAGTCAGATACTGCTCATTATTTGTATGGAACAAGAGTGTCCAAGTAGTTTCTGATGCAGCAATATAAAATAGATTTAATTTGAGAGCTGACACTTGAACAGAGACTTCTGTCCAATGATCTCAAACCATTTCACAGGCATTAATGAATTACATCTCACAAGTGTGCTCTGACAAACAGGCTGTTCCCATCTCACAGGTGGAGATAACTGAGGGGGAAAGAGAGAGGTAATTTGTTATTGCAACATCTCTCAGGACCAAATTCTTCACTGTTGTATTTAAAGGGTTTCTGTTACTGGCTTCAAGCCAACACTGAGTAAATAACATTAAAGAGCTCTCAGATGTTCCAAGCATTAGTCCTTTAATATGAGATCCCCTCTCTTTATGTAGCAGGGTATGTTCTCCTTGCAAACTGGCATATAGACACCTTTGGGGACATTTTATTTTATAATGTCAATTCATAAGTAACTAAGGAGAAGGACATTGTGTATTAAATGGCTCTACTATCATAAATTAAACCCAGGAACCCACCTTTTGATTCTTTACAAGCCTTTTTAAAGAAGGAGGATTCTTGAGAGGGAGCTTTTTATAAAATGGGACATGAAAGTGTATTCTTTTTTAAATAAATTAAGGTGTGATCAAAAATATATCTTTCAGCACCATGAAAACCAGCTAAGATCACAAAATAAGAGGTGAGTGAGCAGAGAGCCCGTACAAAATGCATGTCAAAGAATTTGGATAGACTGATAACTACAATTTGTTTGAATTGACAATTAATGTTATGAGCATGTGCAGTATTTACTTAAACTGTTTCTGAACTATGCTTATCAGAATTGACTCATATTATGAGATGTGACAAGAAGATATCACTCATATCCTCAATAAAGGTCAGTTCTTTGTAGTTATTTGTAGCAGTTTCTGCTTGTTTGACAAACTGATAGAAGAAAAATTACAATAAAAGATACTAAGATATATTTTTAGATACAAAAGGGCAACAAGACTTGGTGACTTGCCAAGGGAAGGCAGAACAATAGGTTGGGCCATCAAGGACAATGTCTTTAAAACAAAGAGGTTTTCACTATGTTCATGTTCCCAATTTAAGGCAGGATAAAAATGCAGGATTCCTTGTGGAATAGGAGAAAAGGGTTGAACAGAAAAAAATTGTTAGTTTCCTTCTTAGAAAATTTATTTAATTAAAATTGCTCTTGATCAAAGATGAGAGAGCTAATAGCTCCTCCAGTTTCTGAAAATAAGCACAGTAGGATGATATAATTATTCACAGATATATTCCGAGATGGAAGGGAACCACAAGGATCATCAAGCCCAGCTCTTGAGTAAATGGCCCATATAAGGATGGAACCCACAACCTTTGTGTTGTTAGCACCACTAGCACCAAAAAAGAGCAGAAGGAAATTAGTACTGTGGGCCTGGGAAATCATATGTGAGGGGCAGCAAGGGACAAGACAAAAAATCAGCTAGGTTGAATAGCCAGCTATCCTGATTTGCTACAGGGGAGCGATGGAGGATCACTGGAGGGAGTACAAGGGAAGCTGTACTGGACTGGGCACTTCCAGCATTTGAAAACTATTATATTTGGCTTGATTTTTACCAGTGTCATTATGCTTGTGGCACATAAACGCCTCCAACTAGGAAGGGAGATTATCCCTTCTTGTTTGTGGGCAATACCTTGAAGTCAATGCTGACCAAATCACTCCTGTATTATGACACAGTCTACATCTTGTCTTAAACTTAGCTTGAATAAAGTCCCCTGCAAATATGAGGTGCTATGACACAGCACATATAAATTATCCATCAAAATAAACCCAATGTCTCTAGTACCAGCCCACAAGCAAACCTCCACATTAAGCACACCCCACCCAAACACACTCTGCCATAAACAATAAAAATGAAAGTAGATATAGATGTAGATAAAGATATGAATATAGGGGCCTTGTGCTATTTACAATGCTTTCATGTTTCCTATCTGTCTAGAGGAACATGCCCATCCAAATTCCAAGCTAGAAGTTAGAAAATAAACATTTTTGTTTGTATGTAAGATGCATGTGAAAGACTAACGTTACCCAAGTCCCCACTTCTGGTTTCTCTCAAGTCTGGCAGCTAGCTCATCCACTCCATTAGGAAAACTGCTCTCCTCTTTGGAATAGATGAGGGATTTACAGACACCTGCCTAACTACAACATCCAACTGCTGCTTTTGAAATAAAAGAACAGGTCTGTGATTTGTTACAAGCCACCCACATGCATAAAAGGCACCCCTGCAAATTCTGTCACTGATGGATTCTTTGCAGAACATTGGTTTGAAATCAGCCTCCATGCTAAAATGAACAATTAGACAGCTGCCACAAAGCCAGCATCATTTTGGCTCCACATCTTCACATCACTCATCACAACAGAGCCCATGTTTCACTGGACTTTTGGACATCATCTAAACAAACCTGTACAACAGTATGAGACACCTGTGATCGCAAAGTACTCATGATTGTACAGAGTACTGCCAGTCACAGCCATGATTTGGAGGCAGCAACAAGCATTTTCAGAGTGGTCTTTATGTGTGGTCATATGAGAAATAGAATCGACTGACAGAAAACTTCACAGAGGACTTTCAATTATTATAGTGGCCATTTATTAGAACAGCATTTAAGATCACCAGAAGTCCAGTGCCCATTATACTTATTACTTTATCTTGATAATTTACAAGGCCAATAACTTTGATAATTTTTTTTTGTTTGTTTTTGGTGACAAGAGATTCATGCTCAGCTAAAGCTATGTGTCTGATAGTCCCAGAAGAAAGGTGAAAGTTAGGCACATGATGAGCACTTTGAACAAATGTCCATGGGTAAATTCAGCAAATAGAAATGAAACCACTTTTCCCAGTTCCTATAACTTTCCAATTCCAGGAACCTAAAACTAAGAGATAGCAGCTTTGTTTCATAACATCCAATTATGTAACTACCATTATTTCTAGAGATGCCGGCCCGTGAAAATTACTCTTTCAGTATATGAAGGAACCAAATAACAAAACCCAAACAGTAAAACTTTGCTGTTTATGCATGAGAAGATTTTTGAACCACTCAGTGAGTCATTTTATGAAGCAATTAACTTTCCTTTTTATGCAGATATTTTTTCTTCGTCTGCCACCTTTTTAATAGTCCTTTGCATAAATTGTAAAATAATTTCTCATTCCCTCAGAAACAACAGCTGCATTGTGAACTCCTGAATTGGCATGTCTTTGGAATATATTATAATAATTCAGAAACTGCTGCCATTTCTGTCAAGCTTTCATTCATATGAAGGTTGCTTCAAACATCCCATCCTCCCTCCCCCTTTCACTGCTATAGCTGATCTCAGATTGTCCAGTCACTTCCCCTGCTCTCCCAACTCCCTCTCCCGCCTCCAGTCTCAGCCCTTTCTCTCTAAAGCTCGACACAAATCTCCTTCCCTTGCCACTCCCTAGAACTGGCTCTCTGTAGCCTTCTCAGTCGAATTAGACACAAATGATTTGTCTTGACTTCCAAAGCCCTTTGTGGCCTATCTGCTCACCACTGACCCTCTCATGTTCAATATCAAAGGTCAGCGCTCACTTCCAATTAGTCTATGAGCCAAGGTACCTTCCTCTGACTGCGATGCTTTCAAAACAAGCCCAGTCATGCTCTTTCCTCTGTTGCCCCTCACACTTGTGGAAGGAATTGTCTATCAGTATCTGCAAAGCCTTCACATTCTGCCTTTTAAAATCCCCCTCAGATCTTCACTTTGCCTTCAGAAACTGCAGCAAGAGCCTGACTGTTCATGTGTCAGGGCAATGCTCAGCTACACAACAGGAGCTTCCTCACTGGTATCAGTATGCTACAGGGAAATGCAGTTTTTGTGTGCCCTGTTCTGCAACTCAGTGGAGGAGATGTGGCTGATAACCTGAACTTTGTGGGTGCTGAAAAAATGCAAAAAATAATGAACAAGAGAAAACATAATAAAGAAAGCACAGATTATTGCTTTCTAGGGCCCAGACTCAGGAATTGCAAAGCTCACATCAACTGAAAGTTGTTACTGAATGAAAAGTCCTGGTCTATCACCTACAACTTCAGGGTGAACCTTTCTCATTTCAGATAGAGTTGCCAAAGTCTGGCCAAATTATACACAGGTTACGTGGTTCCAACCAAAATAAAGCTTGTAGAATTGCACAGAATTGATGATATGTTTGTTTTCTTGATCAATTCAGACTCTTGCCTCAAATACTAATAATTTTTACATGTTCAAGAAAAGTCACCAGTGTATATTATCTTGAGCAAATTCACTCACCTTGGTTCAGCATTTCTGTTGCAAATGGCTGGTTTGGCTGCAGTTTTCCCAAAACTTTAGACTGAGGTATGCACACAGGAAAAAGTCATTCTGATAAAGGTTATAAGTAACTGAAATTCTATTAGGTATCTGAAATTCATTCATATGAATAACTGAAAACAAGGCCATACAATGGTAAGTTTGCCTTAAACTGATAGATGATGCTCCCAGCTCCATTATTATAAACACAGTGGTTTATTATGGAGATAATTGTGGGTTGTTCAAGTGGAGGATGGAGATGTGTGTGTGGGAAGTAACAGAATGGAGGTAACTAAGTGAGTGGAGTGTAGGTGAATAGCTGAATGGCTTAACTGTTAATTTCCTTGGGGTTTTTTTACAATTTACATTAGTATGCAGAGAAGTGGGATCTAACTCAGAACTTTTCTGAGCTGGGAAAAAAAAAATCACACATAATGTGTACATAACCATGTGAAATACAGAAACTCAGTATTACATTATGTAATTTACTTGAAAGTTGTAGCCTGTTGTCAGAAAGGCCCTGCTGGGTTTCACAACCTGGAAAAGTAGCTTTCATGAAGTATGTTATTCTTCAAGAAACGAGCAACACTGCCATTTGCTTCATACCACTGACTCAATATTTAGCTCTGTCATTTAAATATAATTGCTCTATTTTTAGTGTTATTAATAAATGCAGATTGCAAGGGATAAGTAAATTCTCTTATAGTGATAAAGCAATAGTTTATTTAAAAAAGAAAGCTGACACTTATTGCATATTCTAGATCTTAAAAAAATTTACCATTATGGTAGTAGCTTAGCTGTGGTAACGGTTCAAGGTTTTTGTGGTTTAGTATTTTTAATACTCCAGTGTAATCTACTCCAGTCATCCTTGACAGAGAATAAAGATGGGTTTTCAAGGATCACAGCTTTCAAGCTGTGTGGAAATGCCCATTTTCCATCTTGAAAGTAATCACATACACACACAGATAAAGACAATGATACTTTGACTAGTATTTATAAACTGAATGTAGGAAAAAGTGCATGTTTCTGCTAAAACCCCTTTTTTTTTCATGGCTAAATTCCCTGTACCCAGAAATCCCATAATGCAAGTAAAATTGCCATCTTTAATGGGCATTTCATCCCTCTGGCAATCATAGCTGCAGCCTTTAGCACTGACATGAAGCTACCACTTAAAAGCAGCTTGTCATTTTCCAGTGAATATAAAATTTATACTGTTCTATAAAGTCAGAAGAAAAAAAAATCCCAAACCCTCTAGCACCTTTTTCACGAACATATGTCAATACATATATATATATTTATTTTTAAACAGATGTAAAATCTGAAGACTTTTTGCTCCTGAATTTACATCTTCTCCATGGTGAAATTCAATCCATGCCTGCCTGAATGTTAGTCAGTCAAATTTAGTCAGTCTTCATAATGGCAACACAGCCTTGACCTCTGAGTTCAACCAACCATTCCTGGTGCACTGGAAGCAAGAATCTGTTTTCATGACATCACAGCCAACTATATTCTCCAGACCAATTAAAACTGCTGCAATTTTGGTGCAGAGGGCAGAGATCTAATGAGATCAGGCGGATGAACATTCTACAGCAACAGCCAGAGGCCCCAAAACTTTTTCCCCTTGTCATGCAATGCTCTCCAGAACACTCCTTTCTCTGCTTCTCCCTGAGTTCATGAGGACTCAGTGCTGTCTGAGGAGGGTGGCTTGTACTGGTATTGGGATAAATTAATTCTTACAGAAGAAGAAACAGAAAATTCTGCTAATATCTACGTATGTTCTATGTTCCACTGAAAAACTGAATTGGCTTTAAAGCAATGAAGTAAAAGATACATTTTAAAAAAAAAAAAACTTACTCAGAATATGTTTTGAAGTTTTCTCCAGCCATGGAAGCAGTAAAATTATTAAACAGAAAAAAAAACCAAGCTAGAAAAACAAAAAGGAAGAAAGAAAGGAAATAAACAAAGGAAGGAAAAGAAAAAACAAGTGGGAATGAGAAAAAGCCAATTTCTCCAAGCTATTCCTAGATTTTAAGAATTAAGGCTTTAAGAAGAACCTAGATAAAAACTATGACAAATCTCACCATCACAAAATCCAATAAGGGTGTAAGAATTGACAATCTGGATTCATCTGGTTGTGTTCAAAGGGCAGCATGTGGATCACTTTGTTCCTACACTGTGCATAATGTGAAACTTTTGCCTTACTCTCTATTTTTAGTTTTGCACTTTTCAGAAGGACTAAGCAAAAATAAAATTCAACAAATCTACGAGAAATCCTCTTAACCTGGCAATAACTTTCCAAATTGTTTTGCATTGCTGATCTGCATTATATTTAGTAGCATTCTATGCAACTATTCATAGCAGCAAACTATGCAGTGTTTGGTTGAAGCTCTTACTAAGAGATAGTCTGAAATAACACAAAATGGTTGCTTCAAGTAACACAGTACTGGAGAATGGGAAAATCATAGTAACATGTGAAAGAAGTAACATAAGCTGAATCATGTAACTCTACCTTGTCAAGACAGTATCCAAGGGTCCGAGACACCACACGAGTCAGTCAATGGTTGTGTAGTTCACCAGGACTGGAAATTTGTTTCTGCTTTAAAACTCACACAATCAGGAGATTCTTTTGGCTGCATTGGGGGTTTCTTCCCCACCAATATCAGATAGGCATCTCAGAAGATTGTCTTGATTTCACATAATTTTATCTGAAGGAAAAACACATTTTCTTAGTCAATGCAATTTAGAAATGAAAATGGTAGTTTCTATTTAATACAAAAATTAAATCCAGTTGAGTTACATTTACCAGCTTAAAAAGCTGAAATTTCAGTATTGTGTTTTGCTCAAAAAACATTTCCTACAGCCTGAAAATTTATAAGATACATGGGAAATCAAAGGTGTAGTACGTGTGTGTGTGTGTATCTATCTGTCTTTATCTATAATCAGGTGCTCCCTCGTCAAAAAGTCCTTCAAAGTCCTTCCTATGCTACCAGAGAACAGAGGAACCCATACTTTTAAAAAGCAAACATTGAAAGAAAAGTAGGAAGGGACAATGTGCTAAAACCTAGCACACAAACTCCACCAGAAACTTGCTTTTTGGGTTTTTTTGCTGCTTTCTAATATGTGTTAAGAAGTATGCTGACAAAGCCCTTTTAAAATTGGGATCATTTCAGCAGGTCTTTCTAAGTCTGGTACTATTGTGTATTGTCAGTTCAATTATTTGAAGTCAAAATGCAGTCATATTTATGACATGCTGTTGGTCTGTTTTGTGTTCATCATGAGATATTGGTGCAATTTTATCCATCTGAGACTAAGATCTAGTCATAAATACTTCATGACTCTTCTGTACAGACCAATCCATGAGGCACCCAAGCATGTGCACAGCTGGATACAAATATACATAATGCACAGAGTAAAGAGAAAAAATAGAAAGGCACAGATCTAAAAATTAATGCATATTACATAGATCTGAAATGAAAAAACCCCAAACAAACCCCCAAGACATTTCAAAAGACAATTCAAAAAGATATTATAGAGAGTATTCTCAAAGTTATTGTGGAGGTTTGGTGCTCATTTAAAATCGTTCACTTTTTTCAGGTTTGTCAGTTCCTCCTGGTTACCACCTTGTGCCTAGGCAATTCCAGCTGCCTCTCTGCTGGAAGCTGGATGCTGTTGCATTCAGATTTAGAATCATCTGGTCAGTGCCCACTTCCTCACAAAATAGGAATTGCTCATTATTTCTCCTTCCTTCAGTTCAAAATAGTGCTCTGTTGGTCCTAACTTCAAGCACAAGTAGGTGCATTCTACCCTCCATTTTGGTATCAAAGTCATGATTTTGTCCTACTATGAGGCAAGAAGAGATCTGCTTTTCTTCTTCTTGCTTCTTCAGACTAAAAGGGGGAGGCTTTCTGCAGGATTATGAAAAATTCCTCTGAAAATTCTTCTTGTCTCTAGCCCTGTGTGAGTCACTTCAGAGAACCGGAAAGCAGCTTCAACACCAGACTTACATTCTTTGAGCAGTAAATACCTTATTTTCTCCCTTAGGCGTCTCCTGTAAATACTGAAACTCTCAGTCACATGACACTAACCTGTTGGAAAGTGCTGGATCATACTTAGAACTGGGTCAAGTACAGATTACAGAAACAGAGAAGGAGATCAAATGACAGCTGGTGAAGCTTTATCAAACCCTACAAGAGGTCAGAACTCATATGTTTCACTGCTCTTATGTTTTGCTTCCTCTGTTTCAGGAAATCTAAATAAATAACAAGAGAACCTCACCAGACTTTCTTTAACATGTGGAAAGAGGCATGGCTGCTGAATGCAATTGAAGAATTCCTGTATGAAGGTCAGTGCTTGGAGAATCTGATGTTGAACAGGAGAGCAAAGATTACAGAGTTATCCAAAACTATCCATCATCTGAATAAAGGGAAAGCAGCAGGTATTGATCAGTTCTCTAGAGAGATGTTGAAAGGGGGGGAAGGTCAAAACATGGGAGTTACACTATCTTGGAAAGGAACGAAATCAAGATCAAATGACAAAGGCAGGACAATAGATTCTCACTGTACAATATAAGCAGCATGCATATTGTAGCACAGCTGAACTGAAATTTCACAACGTGCACAAACACACAAATACACCATGGAAATATATTGTATATCAAAAGGATGAACCATATGAATGCCAAAATATGAAGTAGAACAAGGCAGAGGGAAAATAGGAAAAATCTTACACAGCCATTAGTGTAAAAACCTGGAACATTTGCTGCAGATCTGCAATTTCTACAAGTTATTGAACAGAATTTGTCAGAGAACAAAACCTGGATATACAAAATATATCTATAGCAGATGAGAATTGTAGAAAGAATTGTTGAAAGATAAAGAAACACACTCCTTAAGGCACACAGGCTTCTCACGTTACTTTGCAAAACCTTTTCCCCCATTTGTAAACTGTTGCAAAGTAACTTTTCCTTGGTAGCTGAGCTGAAACTGCTGAGGTTATGAAGGTTTGGTTCTTGCTGCCCCTATTCATCCCAGCACAACGTAGGGAAGTGTATCAGACATTGGCTGTTAGTCAAGTGTGCTCTACTCTGAATCCTACTGCCATAAATGCTGCACTACCTGGTTTAAGTGGGATTCTGACACTATGACATCTCACAAATCAGGGAATTAATTTGAAAGAAAAAGTCCAACTGCCGAGCAGAGATAATAAAAAAAATGCTTGAAAAATGGCTTAAAGCAGGCTGGAAAACTTGAGGAAGTATTTTGGAAAAATTACAGAGCATGGGGTTATGCTTAAAACCACATGAAAGAGGGTGTGATTACGTTCTTTTTTAATTAATCAGGATCCTGAGGACCACATGTTACTCAAAAGCCTGAAAATTTTATAAGAAATTATTTCTAGAAAAATACAGGAAATTCTATGCCTGCAACGTTAACTCATCTGCATTTTATTTCCTTCTATTTTTAAAGGAAAATGAACCATGAAGAATCCCATTTATTCCCATGACTAATGACATTACAAACATCAAGTTTGGTCCAGCCATCTGTATTTTCATTTAAGCCAACGGCATAGGTGAATAAGCATCTGGAAAAGATTCTAGGTTACTCTATATGTTAAATTACTGTTTTACAACTAAACACCTGCTGTGAGAATTGAAACAAATAGGTGAAGCATTTTTCACTGAACACTCTCTTCAGCATCATCTCACAGTGGCTCTCACCATGATTCTAATTGGAAAAATAAATCCGGGGGGTGAAAACAGAGCCACCTCAAACCATGCTAACATTTCTTTTCCTTGGTTTGAGTCTCAAAAGCAGGGGAAAAAAAAGCCTGTGCATTTCTGCTCCATGCTAAAAGTCCAGGAAAGGGCATTCTCACACAGGCCCAAAATATTTATACAAGTACTACACAAAATGTGTTTGAGTTGCTTTCAGCAGCACAGTAGCATAAATGAGATTTCATGTACTTTCAAAATACTCTAGACTGACTCTTCTCCTTTATGCTGCCTTTACATTTGTATAACTCACTCTCATTCAGTGCATTTACACTAACAAGGTAGGACTAGTACCACGTATCTGCTCACTTCATAAAAGTGTATTTTTATTACTGCTCACAACACAGTCAGAAGTGATTGTGTTCAATCCTCTCTACTTCATCCTAAGTGTCAAATTTGTCATTCTCAGTTTTGCCAAATTATATCCTACAACTTTCAGAAGTATGCTAGGAGTGTGCTTGGACCTGTTACTTTGGAAACAATATCAGAGATATGTTGGAACTTAGGGAAAAAAATTAAGATAATTGAAATATTTTTCCAGTATCTTTGGAAAGCATAATAAAAGATACAGAGAACAGCACTCAACTCATGTAGCATTCTGGCATCACTTACACAAAGTTTAATTAAAGCTTCCAAACACATCTAACCTCTTCCTTTGCCCTGCAGAAGGGTGCCTTGCTCAGGTCTACAGAGGTTTTTGCCATTAGCTTGTCTACTCAGATGAGCTACTGTGGAAAATCAGTGGCTAAATTCACTTACACAAACACATACATTTTCTTTTTACCCCAACTTGAAGCTAAGGGAGCTGCTCTTAAGTACCCTTCAAAATCAGTAAGAACATTTTACATTCTGCCCTTCAAACTTACTCTCCAGAAGCAAAAAGAGAATGAAACACTGTGATCTGGAGTTTTTCTAACTTACTCTTATACAAGGATTAGAAGGATAATTTTTATGAGGCATTCTATAACTAGATTCTGCACATAAAAAGAAAAAATCAATACATTGATTTTTCCTCACTAACAAATATAATTTACCAAAACACTGTGCTTATTACAATTCATTCTGCTGTGTTTCTGCCTGGTGAAGCTATTTGTCAATTTTAAAATGGAAAATAAAAAGAAGCTTTCATCATTCCCACTTATTGTCCTTGCTCACCTTTAACTGTTGACAAGTTCTGTCAATGAAAAAATTGCCAGCCATTCTCTCTCAAATCTGCCTTGCCAAACCCTTGTAATTCTATGCCACTAGAAAGAATCATGCTCTCTGCTTTGCCTTGAGTAAACAATGCAAATATCAACAGAAAGTACAAATATTCTCATCTACAATATAACATCATTACATAGAAGTGCCAGCCTACTCTACAAATTCCCATCTGATCACAGGGACGTTAATTAGTGGGGAAGAAAACCTTGCAAAGGTTTTAGCAGTTCTGACTTTGGAATCTCAGAGCACTCCACAGAATTAACTAAATTCTGTCTCATAAGAGCCTTCCAATTTAAATTTTTAGGTGAAAGAAAAAATAACATTTAGGGCAGAAACTCCACCCGTCCCTCACCCCAGCCCCAAAACTAAGGGCCATATTATGAATCTGCTCTTGCTTCTGGTAGAAATTATTTGCACATTTGAATTAATTGGACTATTTCAGATAATAGGCATACCAGTGGAGGAGAAGCTGTTCACAGTGCAACTGCAATGACAGCCAAATTTTCACATTATTTCCCCTAAAATGTCAGTGAAAAAGATATGGGCTAGCCTGGAATCAGAAGACCAACTCTCTTTTTTCTCCCCAGTCAAAAAATATTCTGCTAGAAACAACCTAAAAGGATAATGTAGTCCAGGCACTTTACCAAAACAGGTATCATGCAAGACCCATTGATTAGTGTTCCAGTGAGGCTTTCCTAATGTCTCCAGATAGCCTGAGATATTGTCAAGCTGCTTTTAGAAGAATATCTTTTTAATAATTCCCAGAATAAACTTTTGCTGGAAAGTATACTAGCTTCTTTTTCTGTTCTCCCTCCTTGCCTTTCACCTGTGTTTTTAAATTGCAAGTTTTCTAAAGCAGTAACTGTTTCTAAATATGCTTATATATTAACTTACAGAACCTTCCCTCTCAAAATTTTCAGATGGTATTAGAAATCAAATAATCCTAGTGACCTTTATTTTCATTTTTCTGCTCGAGTCAAATTTTCAGTTTTAAATCATATTGAAAACAATCAGCCCTGGTCTCATCTTTCATTGTAACAATATTCTAACCATGAAATATTACTGATTTCTTGCCATATTTTAACATTATTGCAATCCCTCTCACAAGATACTGTCAAATGATACCGCAAGACTTGGTTTTATCTGACCAAAACGTTCAAGAACAGGCAAAAGGGTTCTTCTTCTTCACTTTTATTTATTTATTTATTGTTAACAGGTGCTTTTGATTCACTAAAAGCTTTCCATCCTCTCATCTTCTAATCATTTTCCTCATCTTTAGGCTTGTTCTCACCTAGAACAGGCTCTTCCAATATTCTTTCACTACTTCAATCAGAGTGATGGTGGTACCGACTTGGAGTTACTCACCTTCTTTGGCTTGGACGACAGTTAATTTTGTGCTTTTACCCAGAATTTCACCACAGGCACCTCATTTTCTCAATTCATCTTCTGTGAACTTCTTTTTCCAGTGATCATCTCTAGTGCATTTTACCTCAAATGTGAATGTAAACAACGACCCCTGAACTAGTGAAAGCACAAGAGGGGGTGAGCACATACAATGGTGAAAAAACAATTCTGTTTCTTTCAGGACATCTTTAACTTACAATTGAAATGTAAAAGGTCTGGTTATCAACCATAGGCCATAGCTGGAGAGAAAACATCTCCCCCTACAATGATAGCCTGACACTTGCTTCAGGGTCAGAAGGGGATCCAAAGTTGTTTTTGTATTAACATATCCTTTCAATATTTTCTTTCTCACTCAGAAATATGAGAAATACAAACTAGAAATGCCTTTTTTTTCTCCAATGAAGCATTCCTGGACATGTCACTTAAATTTTTTTCATCAGAAAATACTATTGCATTTGTTTTGGTCTGTATTTTTTTATTCTTCTGTGTGACCTTTTGTAGAAGCAGTTCCTTCCTTCTTGCAAAGTGCACTTGTCAAGTGCACTTGTGAGATGTTTTTCTTCATTTCTGACATTTTTAGACTGTCAAAATTCCTCTGGAACGCACTTCTTTTTGAACATGGTGCAGATTTGAGTTGTTAGAATGAAGGAAAAGAAAAAGGGAGGAAGTAGCAAAAAGAGAGAAAGTCAAGAAACCACGAACTAAAATTGCGAAATCTGGACTGCTCACTAAAATAAAAATGTATACTAACATTTCCATTTGTGTTTTACTAGAAATTACTCATTTTAAAAGCCTTATAAAATTTTCAAATTTTTACTGGGATGGAAATATTTTTTTGTCAGAAATGGCATTGCAGAGCAATAGCTATAACAAATTGCAACAATTCACTTACAAATTGTCATATTTACTTTTTCAGTCTCTTTTTCCAGGTTTCCTCTTGTCCTCTCCTATGACTTCTTTTCATGCACTTGCTCCCTTCTTTTAAGAAATAACCTTATGCTTTTAATCTCTATAAGCTTTTAGTAAATGTCTTCCTATATAACACATGTCCATACCTTGGCTGCAGCGCCTCTAATATTTCCCTCTTCTCTTTGTTTTATTCCTTCTTTTGTGCTCCTCTGTTTCTTCCACAATTTCCTCAACTCGACACCCATTCTTCACTCAAGTCTCCTCTAACTGTGTTCTCAGTAAAAAATGCTGGTATCCATCCCTGTTGGGACTGGCTTTCTATTCCTACCTGCAATCCAACTCCAAATACTTATACCTTGGGGGAGGAGGGGAAAGGGACAGGAGGTCTTTCTCTCTCTGTATGCACCTCAGTGATCTCTGCCTGCTCTTTTTCAAATTCCAGCTTACCTAACGTGGCAGGCAGCGAGCAGAACATGGAACTGTGTGGCACAAGCACAGCTGGCCAACCCCACGTCACGTACCGGCTGCATGTGAGGTCCCAGAAGCACAAAATTCTCCCACAATTGCATTCTTCTGCTCAGAAATTAGGACAGAGCCTCCAACAGCCATGAACATAACTGGGATGATGAGAGTAGTGTTGTTTCCAGACAGAGATACTTTGCAAAACTCTGTGCTTCATCCATGTCCAGGTGACAAGATCCACCTTCACTGCTTCTCAGATAGGGTTCCCTTGCAGCAAATCTGAGGTTATACCAACTGATTAGCTAAAAAGTTAATTTCCAAGACCAGGAATAGACTTCTCTGAATTACTAAAGGGAACAAAATGAAGCCTTTCATTTCCGTGTTCAGTATGAATGGGAAAGCAGAATAAAATAAGATGTGAGTCTTTTTCATGGTTTTCCTCCCTGTGGAGAATTTTCATTTTATATTTTATTTTAAGTGGTAAGAGAGTCAATCTTGATATCAATGATATCAGGATTGTGACATGGGACCCATCTCAGTCAATGTCTCTAGGTACAGCACAAATAATAAGTAATAATCTTGGCAATATCCAAATTTCTAAGAGAATTTTTGGGAATAGTATCACAGAGATTAAATGCTACTTCTAATTTTTTAATCAGTTTCTCACAGACAGCAATGCACAGGTGCCTTGACCTTAAACTTAGGTAATTATTATAATTAAAGAGCTAATACTCCACTCATGAATGTCTGCTGCACTATCTCTATTGTCTAAACCCCATTATTGTGCATGTAGTTCCTTTTCTGTTCCCGGTTTCTTTGGAACTCTTCCAAGATTTACTCGGTTATTGTTTAAAGCCTTTCGCAGTATGTTAGTGTGTTGGTGTTTTGTGCCCTGCATCCTATGACTTATGGATCATTCCAGTTCTGGAGAGATATTTTCTATATCCATTCAAAAACATTACCCATCCCATATCCAGTAAATATAATTCTCCTCTAATCAATAATTTCTGCTAACTCCCCAAATAAACCCGTCCTTTCTTTATTACGTTGAGCAAATTAGACAAATGAATGTTTTGTAAAACTTGCAGTCTTTTTTGTTCCCTTGAGTCCCAGTCTGTCTCATCCCTTGTCTTTTTTGTTTCCTTTTTTCCATATACCTCAGCTGTATTTACATGACTATTTGGTCTAATTCTGTCACCAGAATGAAATCTATGCAAATGAAAGACTTTCTCAGTGTGCCTGTCAAACCATCTTCTTTCCCAACCACAAATTTCTGCCCAAATTATTTTAAAATAGTTTTAGCTGTGGGAAGGGAAGGAGGCATGCACACTGAAGAGAAATATTTAATTTCAATTTCAGACATTTTAAAGAAAACTAATGTATTGATTAAAAGAAAGCAGTACCTCTATCCTGCTTTACCCTACACCCCGTCTTGAATAGAAGAAAGGTTGGTTCAATTCCTTCTTTTGCCTGAGGGGTTTTGAACCATATCTTCTGTAAAAATGTTTAACTAGCATGTTACAGAGTTTTCATATTCTAGGATAAAGGCTCTCTCAATCTCTCCTGCTGGTGCTATTCCACTTGGTTTAATACACTTAAATATTCTGAGGCACAGTGAAAATGACTCAGTAACATGAGGTTTGTGGTACTCATGTGGAAAATGGGTCCTCAGGGTTCAAGTCTTTGCTTCAATAAATATCTAAATATTTTTAAACAAAGCAGAATTTTAACAGGAAAAAGTGAAGGAATTTAAACCAACGTGTGACACACTACAGTCTCCCAGACATTGTCCTTGATAGTGACAACTCCTGAGGAGGAAAGAGTATGGAGCCCAGGCCTTCAACAGATGAAGCACACAATAAAAGATGGGGATTCACTCATTTTGTGAAACTAGTGTGGACAACTGTTTTTCTCAGTAAAGACCTGTTCAGCCACTGTATAGTGATTTTGCTGATAGTTCTGGCACAATAGAAGATATACTTTAGTTTAAAAAAGCTTGCAGAAATGCTAATCAAACCCTATACTTAATTTCTGGTAATCACAACAATAGTAAAATAGATGTCCTTACAAAAGAAGCTTGGGGAAAGGAAGAAAGGTATTTCTGCCAATCTGTGTCCTCAGAGGTTAGAATTCAGTAGTTTTCATTATCACAGAAAATAGTTACCAATGTGGTGACAGCAGGTAGCACAAGAAATAAACAGAAAAGGGGTGAAGTTATAAATATACAACCACCAAATGATGTTTTTAGTGAAAAATAAGTATTATTTCTTAACAAACCTGTTGTTGCTCTGTACAAGAGGTGAAGGAATAGATATCTGCTTTGGAGTTATAACCTGAAATTCCTTTCCTGTGAAGTACAGATTTTAAGGAGAAAACACATAATGATATTTTTATATAACCCATATATAAACAATTTCAAAAAAGACATTTTATATCATTTCTATGGAAAATGAAAACATGCAGAGGTTTGCTTTTCTTCATAGAGACTTAAGGACTTGCTTCAGTCAGACCCTTCACAATGTACCTAATTTAAAACAAAACCCCAGTTTAAAAAGATACACATTTATAAAGCTTGCCAAGGAACACTCAAATTACATGTACTAGTCCATGAGAGAAATAGGGTAAGCAACATCAAGTTTATCTACTAAAAATTTTACTTTCATGTTCCTGAATGTTCGTCCTGCAAAACTTGGGCGCCTTTTTTCAACAGAAATCCTGCATATTTTCTGAAATTATGTTTTCTTTTATTCATAAAGTGTTCATTAATTAAAGCAAGCCAATATTCTCAGCAGAGATGCATCTGTTACTCTTAGGAGTCTCCAGGACAAATTCTATTTTGGTGACGTCTGTTTTACTATTGTCCTAATGGAGCAAATGGCTAAAGACCGAGTTCTTTCTGATGTACACATGTTATAGATGCAATTAAGTCTTGCTATAGTAAAGAATCACTGTCAGCAGAGATTATTTTAATGGATGTACAGTATTACTTTAAACTAAGTCTTCACCATCTGTTCATCTTAATTACAAATGCAAAACCAACATATCTTACATTAGCATCAGAAAATGGGGAAATATCAGTGACTGAAATGTCCATATATACTCTTTGTGCAATACTGCATGCATCTGTGCCATTTTTCGTCTCCTCTTCCAAGCAACACAAATTGGGAAGAGGGGGAGGAAAGAAGGGGGTAGAATTATTCCTCACAGATAATTTTCTGGCATGGTTGAATATTTTTCTGGCAAACAAGGATTCATTATAAAACATTTCAATATATTATGCTTTAGAATGATTTCCAAAAGTATGTACTTGCACTTGTACCTCATTCTAGCTCTTTCTGGCTGCCAGATTATCCGGGAAAATGAAAGAAAGAGCCAACACATGCTAATGCCATCTAATAAATCATGAAAATGGAAGTAAAAGAATATGCAAGGAATATTCTGAATTGTACTAAACTAAGACATAATAAGGAAGTAAAATTAAAAAAATACAGCTCTATATTTCTGACACGATTTTACTTTGTGGGGACAAGATAGACTTACAGAAAATAATAAAATAAGTGAGAGTACAGCCTGTCTGTAATCTGCTGCAATTTAGTAGCTTGCTGCTAGATATTTGGTCCTACAACTGTGCATCGCTATGGAAGCAGCATTACAGCAGTTAAGACTGAGTTAACTTTACTGATTTTAAAGCACTTTGCTATCCCCTTGTTGACTCAGTTTATCTGGAAATCTGTTGTACTTCGTGGTACAAAAACATGCATCCTGACAAAATTATGATCTAGAATGAAGGGAAACTCAGGGAAAGATATAAGCTAGTATATTGCAAGATACTAATATGTGCCAAAAACTTATGCAAAATAAAATAATTTTAAAAACCCCAACCAAACACCCTGGCAAAGATTCCATCACCCTCAAATTTTCTAGTGCATTCTCATGAAATGTGACAGTCAACTTTTAACATCTTGCAACCAAAATGTGTCCAAATCCGAAACTCTGATTTGGCATGTCTATCCTGAGATAACCCATGAACATAAATATATGAGAAACATAAATGATGATACTATTCTCCACTTTACATATAAGAAAATACGCATAGAAAAGTCCAATTTCAAACTGGAGAGACCACATTAGAAGACAATCCTTTTTTTGTGGAGTCTTATCCCTAAATGAGAAGCACTTCAAAGAGATGGTTGGGATTGTGTCATTAAGAAGGGTAATTAAACTCAAACAGAGGTATAGGATGCGGGACTAGTTGACATAAACTCTGTATCAGTTGCAATTGTGTACAACAACAGTATAAAGAAAAAATTTTTTGCAAGTCTCTAATAAATATATTAGTGGAAATAGGTTTGGAGAGATACTTCCCTAAATTTTTTTTTACATTGAAAAATGTCAGGAAAACACCATAAACCATTAATGCCGGTAATTTGTACTGGAGAAATGTGTATGGCCTTACATTACACCATCTTACATAACAATACCAAATAGGAAAATCAAAACTGCTCTGTAATAAACAGCATTTTTACTGATTGCACATGATTATGTTAAGCAGCTTCTTCTAACAGTGTCACAGAGGTGATTTAATAGCTCCTATAACTAATCTTCCCAGATGACCTCTCCCCTCTGCTGATGAAGCCTATTCAAAATCTACTGCCCTTTCCTCATTTTACCATCTTTTATTTCCAAACTGCTTTGATCATAAATACTTTTGGCAAAATTCTACTTTCCTAAGAACAAATTTTCTTTGGACATCTCAGCTCACCTATGTGAGTGATGTAAAAGGAAACATGTCCTTATCATTGTTCTCATTATTACTATTATTTCCCCAAAAACCACCACATCAATAAGTATAAGAAATCACTCATCAGGTATCTGACATCTGTGCAAAGTACTGCAGTTCCCAGCCTCTTTCTTCCAGCACTCGGAAGAAAATTCACACAGCTCCTTTTTAACAAACTATTGAAAAAAAACCCCTTCTCACAGAAATACCACATTGGAAAAGAATGTCTTAAAATGTTAGCATCAAATTCAAACAATGTAGAGAAAACTCCGTATGTGAAACCAAATATACATGCACTGAAGATACACAGAGTGCTGTAAACCGCAGATATTAATAGTCTACTTAAAAAAACAAACCAAAACAAAAACTGAAAGGAATTAAAGAGCAAGTAATATCATTATAGCTGGAATAGGATGAAATTCGAAGTTATTATCAAGGTCAAGAAAGGCGAAGAGGAGCGGCGTGCGAGGGCCGCTGGGGATCCCCGGCGGCGGCAGGAGTCCCTAGGGGGCACTGCGCAATTAATATTGGCGGAGGCGGCCACTGCCACAAAGACGGGGCTGCTGCCCAAAAACGGGAGCAAGCGTTTTGTTCTCCGAGCAGCTTCCTGATTGCACTGTAAACCCGTACTATTTGTCCTTATATCACAACGAACTACTTTCTATAGTAAATATTTTCCTCTAGGATCATTTAATATTCTAGTAAAACGCAGGGATTGCAGAAGGTATGGACGACAAGCAGACAGAATGAAAGAAAAGCAGTAAAGTACTCCTGTTTGGGGGAGGGGGCAGGTAGAAAGAAGATTAAATAAGTGTTAAAGTCGTCTTGATTATAAAGGTAAAGTAAAACTCGAGTTTATATATATATATATATATATATATAATTTTGTGCAAATGAAAAAAAAAGATAACTACTATTGAGTTTATGAAACAACCTTCAGGATTGAATGATTTTTCATACAATAGGGTAAACAAGTCAAATCTGTGGTTTTGTTTCTACATGAAAATAATGCAATTGTTACAGTGTCTGCCTGCTGAAACTATCAAATAAAGAAGTGCCTTTATTCTTCAGCTTTAAACTCAGAGCTACTGATCAGAGCAGACTTGAAGAATGCTGAGACAGTACCTGCACTACACAGGACTGCTGGTCAATAAAGCTGTTTGAATTATGTAGGTGCCAGGACATGGCTACTTTGTAAATGAGCAGTTGAAATGGGTGCCTCTATATTACATGTGTGTCTGCAAGGGAGGATGATATTTCATTTTTTAACTTGAGAATGTAGGTATCATGGGAATTCTGTCTATCCATATCAAATAGCAGTATACACAGGAAAGGCACAAATATGGACCTTTCATACAAAATTCCCAGTTGCTCTTCCTGATCCAAAGTTAGAATTGACAAATAACATTAATGGTTTTTTTACACTAAACCCCTATTTTGGAAGCAGAAAGCAAGTAAGGAAATGAGTGCTGCTGGACAAGTGTTTATCTTTCCTCTGCCACTTGTTTATTGTCACTGAGGACTTATGGCCTTCTCTAATAGTTTTAGCCACAATCTTCCAATTCAGTCCTCTAAGCATAAGGTTCCATGCGAAATGCTATCCTGCCATGAAGGGTGCTGTATTAAAGCCACTTCTGGAAACTTCACATTAACGATCAGCTTTGCATTATCTTGTATTTAGATCAGGTTTAAAGCAGGCTGGAAAAATCAGAGTTGCAACTTTATGAGAAATTCTATTATGGAAAAAGAAGAATTTTACTTATTGGCAAAAGTTATACAGTTTCAAGCTTTCCCAAAGAAGGGGCAGAGGAATTAGTTTTGAGATAATAAAAATATTTTTAAAATTTTAAAATAATATCATGCCAAGAAGTTGAGTGATTACCAGCTTTAGAGCAAGGAGTCCAGAATCCTTGGAAGCTTAGCTTACTTCTTTTAAAAATTCTTCGAAACCAACACAAGACATTTTGGTTGTCATTAATCTGGGTTTTTGAGCCAAAATTTCCTTCATTGTTACATATCAAAGTAGCTGTAAGAGATTCAATAAAGACACCATGACTGTAAAATTAAAGAGTTTCTAAAATTAAAGTAAAAAATAGATAAATATATGAAGAGGGTGGGAGGATCAGTCTTCAATAAACATTGCTTTCAGCCTGGAGCTGTGAAAGAGACTACCACCCATCAGACAAATAGGAACAAACTTTGCAATTACAAAATTTGGTGATGAGAAAAGCAGAAAATCTTTTCTCTGCAGCTTTTATTTCTATTTCTTAATTATATTCTGGACTTCATTACATAGTCCTCTTTCACCATTGACTACATTTTATTGTGCACTGTAAATATAAAATACTTATTTTATTTCTGTAACTCTAGGCACATTCCTAGCAAAAGATCTATCTTTGAAGGCTTTCTATTAATGTAAAAATAATAATTTAGAAATTGTTAACACTATAGTTTTACTGAACACATATTTTGAGAAATGTTGTTTTTAATTTGTCAGTCAAAATGGGGTAAATGTGACATCATTTCAATGAATTTCCCACAGGTTAAATAATGCTAGTTTCTTCTTACTACATCGTACTTGGAGGCAATTTCTCTGTAATGCAGGTCCCAAGGATTTGAAGAATTTGATTTTGATGAACATGATGAGTTAATTAGAAGTAACATTCCCTGTTACCTCAGAACAAAAGCTAGTCACAAGTAACCTTGAAATACTATCTATTTCATGGAACTGTGTAAACAAGGAGCTGACAACTTTTACAGGGCAATTGGTAAGATTATATGTTTCTTTCCTAAATTACAGATAAACTGTGATAGTAGGAACTCAGTAGGAGCCAGGAACAGGCATTTAGGCTTCACCTAGCTACTTGTCTGGTACCCTATCACCTGTCTGTGAGGTGGTGGCTTCCCAGCTTGTGCTGAGTCTTACAGAGCCAAGAACGGGGATCTGCCACCTCTCACAGTGCTTCTCTCACCCCACAGCCTTAACCCCCTGCCTGGGCTGCACGTCATTTGTCATGGACCCCTGCACTCTACTGGGAACTTGTGTAATAGGTTGCTGAATGATGGTCTGAATTTGGGATAGGTGCCCGAACAACATAAACGTGAAGTTAAATTAGCAGTCCTTACAAAGGCTGAGAAAAATAAAAAAGAACAGAGCAGATGAGAAACTATCCACACATGTGGTGACAAGCCCTCTTCATTTGCCTTCTGACACTGCTTATGTATGAAACCAGACAATTCACATTTGAAGGCTCTGCAATGATGGGGAGAAGAATCATGGAATCACTAAGGCTGGAAAAGACCTCCAGGCCCATCAAGTCCAACCACTAACATAGAAAGAAACCCTGCAATCTGCTGTTGAAATTTAATCCGACTGCTGACACACAATCTGACTCGGGTCATTCCTTGTGGAAAGCAAACACTCTCTCCTTTCTGGCATTTGGGATTCAGCAATGCTGTATGAACCGTTGCACTGTAATGTCACAGCAACCCAAAATCCATAACCTGACCACCTCCTTAAAGTCTGGAGACTTGATAAACTTCCACTGATCTGTGGAAGACTGCCAAACAGTATAGACTTTTCTTGATACTACTTCCAACTCCAATTAAGAGAGCATTGCCACAAGATACCTCAAGAATTCAGCTGATAATTATAAAGATAGGACTAAGAGTATTTATTTTTGCATGATAACAGGCATTCTTAAGATATTTGAGCTATCAAAAGCAATGGGCCAGAAAATAGTAGTAAAATCTTCATAAATTCATCCAAGCTGCAAACTCCTGATCGGAACTTCTGTGTTTCCAAGTGCAGCCAGGGGAAACAAAATGAAGGTTTTGACTGAGTCCTGCTCTGCATTATGTGTTAATTCAACTTTTCTAAATGTAGTTTCTTTACAGAAACTAATTTTCTTTTTTTTCCATTCTCATTCAGTAATACTTCATGCTTGTCTGTTGATTCAAAGTTGGCAATTTTCACTAGCTAGTTTCAAAACAAATTGAGAGGTTGAAAGGTAACAGAGATGTTAAGTGCATCCAGGTTTCAGAACAACCCCAAATCCCACAAGGTCATGTTAAAAAAACCAAAACCAAAACCAGAACAACAACAAACAAACATTTATTGCTATGAAAAGATATGTTTTTCTTATAGGAGTTACTGGAATTCCTATTTGAATAAAATAACAAGTTCTAGCTGTGATTGAGGAGGTTCTCTTCTGTTGACAAAGAGGCAGCACAACAAACTTAAGCTATCTCAGACTGCATGACATCTGGCTACAGGCTCAGTGCAGTTTCTACATGCACTGCTTCCTGTCACAGTAATTAAGTGCATTTTCCTTGATTAACAAAAATCCAAACAAGATAAAGAGCTAATTTGCTTTCTGCTTTGGGTCCCAGTGGATGAAGCCTGTATGTATTTCTTGGGGGTTCTTCATCATTTAGCACTGAGATAAATCCAGTGACTTTCCTGAAAACACTATAAACAGGTAATTTTTGGATGCATCAAGGTTTTTGTAATAAGATGCTTTATTTAAATTTATACTAAAGTAATTTTAGGCTTGAGGAGCTGAAAAGAAGGAGCCAATGTGAACAGAAATATTTTCTTTTTTTACCTTCCTATGAAATGGGAGAGGTGCAGATTTTGAGTTAACACTTGCCAGCAATTCAAAGCTGATACCAGTTTAGATTTGTATGAGAAACAGAGGGTGAAGCAACACATGCAAAACAAATCTAACCAAGGCCATATTACTGTTCAAACTATGTGGAATGCAGTAAGTGAACACCCAGCAAAAGAAATGAGTATTTTGTTCTGAGAAATGGACATGGAAATCCTTGCTTGTATGAACAATCCTTAATTAAATGACTTAATGACTGTCTAACAAATTCTGTAGAAAAAATAATTTAATAAATAATTAGAATAATTACAACTGAACTGGTGCTGAATTTAGCATCTCAGCACAAAAATAAAATCTGTATAGGAATAGAAAGTCAAACCACTTTATCGAGTACTTGTCAGATTTAGAACCATAGAATGTATGCCGCAGAAACTCTTCCAAAAGAAGTTTTAGTAAATCTAAATTTAAACCCCATTCTCTCTATCCATCTACTCTTTTAATTTGCTTTTCAAAACTGTCTGAATTCTAACTGCGTTATAAGAACTGCTCCTGTATGAGGAGACCCCTTGGAATGCATTAAGCAGATGATAGCTGATGCACCACATGATCCCTTTGTAAAATATGGGACTAATTTAACAGCATTAAATAAACCTCTTTTCTGAAGCTCTGTATATGTTTCTAACATGCAGAGCTTTTTTGTTGTTGTGCTTTGGGTTTTTTAGTATCCTTCATTTCCTATCCACATAAAATGGAGAATGTTTGAAGCCACTGTAACATTGCAATAAGGAGTTTTAAAATACCTGGACAGCTCAAACCACAGTCTCCCTCGGGGCTCTACTGTTTGATATGACCAGTAGCAGGCCAGTGGGTCATGCTGAGAAGGAGCCAACAATTCACAGTGTGTAAAGACTTCTTGGAAGCATTAGAAGTAAAAATGGTTACAGTTCACATTAAAACTGTGATAAATTCCTGGGGTACTCAGCATATATCCCTAAAGCTGGGGAGGTTATTTTTAATACTCCTGCTGGTCACCTTTAAATGAATTTGCACATCAGTGATTACCTTTGCTAGAGCAGGTGTTATATGTACCAAAAGTAAAGAAACTTACATGTGCTGTATGGCATCCTTAGACAACACGGTTCATTGCAGCATGAAGCTCATTTTAGTGCTCTTGTGATTCTTTTAAAATTCTGGTCAGCTTCTCCCAATCAGATACTGGGAAGTAACGAGGTTCTCCAACACCATGGGCAAAGTGGCAGTAAATTAGTGGCTTATGGATAAATATGTGCTCATCAACACCCTGGTGCTAACAATATAGAGATACAAACAAGTATTCACCCAGCATATTAACCCTTTATCACAATTGTCTCTTTTTCATGTGTGCACTCATGAAGTCTGGGAACAGCCCTGTTAACTATAGAACCAGTAGGCTTAATTTTTTTTTCTCTCAGACCCTGGCAGCATGCCATTGCTAGAAGTTCTGGATGCTAGATCTCCTGGACTGGGTCTTCTCTCTGTAGACAACTGAACAGGCTATCAAATGCAAGGCAGATTTTTTTGATAGATTTTCATTTCAGCTCCCTTTCTGGAGGAAAACAAGTTCACCCCAAAATTATGGGACTATTTATCCCTGGCACTTTATGCTATTAATATATGATTTCATGCTGTTTTACTCTGCCCTCCTTGGAGTACACTCTACTTCCTGTGTATCCTCCATTGATTCTGAATATTCTCCTAGTCTTTACCATGGCATGCAACCATAAGGTGGTAGCATCTGAACAGAAGAAAGATAAATAACATCATTGCAAAGAAGAAACTTAAATAAGTATGCTTCTTCAAGTAAAACAGAAGACGGAATACTTCTTGTGACTCTAGTGATTTTGTTTTTATCATCTGTCCTCTTATATAGAAATTATGTTCATTCAGACAAGGAACAGAGTCAAAAAAATACTCTGTAATAAATAATTGATCTGTAAAATGTATAGTTTCAGTATAATAACACCCCTTACATCTTTCTAGTACTTAGAGTATAATATACCATGAAGCAGGGCAGATACCTGTCTTACCTCATGCTGAGAATCATACCTCCAAGTACTTTCTGTAGCATGGATGAAAATTTTGTTAAAATGTTCAGTACCTTTTTCCTCCATACATTTAACTAAGGAAATACAGGATGATTTCATGGAGCCATAAAAGGACCAAGGAAATAGGAAGCTATGTATCACTGGAGTGGTGAAAGTGTTCCCTGCAAAAACATTTAAATTCAAACACTTTTTCCTTATACATGATACTGTCAATCCCTCATTAGAAACTAAAATGTTTCAGTCAGTGATATGCATTCTTGGGTCACCAAAACACGAATCTTTGCTTTCCATACTATGTATGTTTAATGGACAATTAATGTCCTGTTTAAAAAGGAGTTACATAATGAAGTTGTTTGCCATGGAAACAATGAACCCTTCCCATTATCCCTTCTTTCTATGACTTTCACCTTTGTTATAATCCCATTTTATTTACCTCTGTCACATATCTTTCTCTTTAGGATAGCCTGACTGTATCCTCCTGGAGTCCCGGGTTGTGTTTAAAAATTCTTTTTTCTGGATTGCCTCTTTTGCTCTGTATTATTCCTAACTTCACTCCCATTATAGATTATCCTGACACACTGAATACCAAAGGACTACACCAGCAGTAAGAACAACACATCACACTTGAGGTTAAGACACTTGCCATTGTTTCTGATGTGTTGTTCACCTCGACCCTTTAGTATACCCTTCATTAACTATCACTTTGATACTCCAACTCTCCATTCTGTTATCGGTTGTTATCAGTCAACAAATGTTGGCCTTATTAAAGGCAGTGAAAATGGTCCTCTTGACTTCAGGATTTCACCCAGAGTGCCAGTTCCAGCATGGTTTCCTCAAGAACACTGCATTCATTTTTAGGAACTGGCAGACTAAAGTCTCTCTGCTGCAAAGTGCTAATACAAATGCATTCACTGGGACTTTTGCAGCATGGAATCACCCCAATACTTAAGACTAAATTCAGCAAGTATGTTAATAATTATTTGGTGTGCAGGTGGCTCATGTACCATACTTCCTCTACTGTCTTCATGTTTATGTACAAGTTGATTCAATACAATTTATCTGTTTTTATGTCTAGCAGATATCATTATTGAGAAGTTTTATTTTGAAATTTTCCGTTATTGGGGTATTGCTTTTCGCAGCAACTTTTTGATCCAAAAAAAATGGCACCCTGCTCTCCTTCTTGCTTCTAAACAGACCTTAAATAAGCAGCCCTCAGGAACTATGGGTGAAATTCCTATCTCAATACAAAGATTAATATTTCCAAATGCATTGAAAAAAGGAAACTGTCTTTAAATCTTAGAGATAACATACAAAGATCAGAAATTATTGAAGGCTAGAAAAACAAATTGTGCTCTCAGCACCACAGTTGTTCCAGCAATACCTCTTACAACCAGAAAGATTTTTACTATGCTTTTTTAACATTGATTTCCCTTTGCGAACCTCACAGGCACTGTTTCAGGCTTCCCAAATTGCTGCTGTCTCCCACGCACCTGCTGATGGTCTCACACTACTGCTCACTTGTTGCCAGCTCGATTTGCAGTGCTAAAAATGTTCTCACTCATATAGAAAGTGACAGCTGAATTTGTTAAAAGCTAACCCAGATAGGAAGGCTAAACAAAAAGAAAGCTAGCTTGGAAAAAAAAATTAACACTAGGTTCACTGAGTTGCCAAATCTTATGGTATTTTTTCAATAATTCTTTTGAGGAAAAGTATGTTCAGAATTGTTAGATGTTCTTTGCTTTCCCTTATTTCTTTCCTCCATCCTCACTTTCTGCCTACATGCAGGAGGCAGTACAGGAATCGTGATGAGAGTGCTTTTTGTAGACAGATCCTGCCAAACTTTGTGGGCACGAGGCAGCAGAAGGAAATGGAAGGACCATTCATATTTGAAAAGACAACCACCATGATAACATCTGAACGTGGACTTGAGAAGGATGAGGAAGGAAGCCATCATCTCCAATGGGAGTATGCATGCACTTCCCTCCCTGCAGTCTGCTCTGTGTGTAAGCATCCAGTAATTTACAAAACTGGGAGGGGGGAGAGGACATCTCAGGGGTTGTAAGGTTGTACTTAAGTTTGTTTGCTAAACAAACACACACATAAACCAAAAAAAACAGGGGGAAAAAACAAAACAAAACAAAGAAAGCAGCTGGCACTTTTAACCTAGGGCCCAAATTTTGTCCTTTGCTATATCAGACCCCAAGTTTTAGTTGTCTCCTTCCTAGACTGTAGCAGAGTGGAGTGGTACCACGTAAGCTTTACATCTGAGCTGCCTTCAGTAAGGGAAAAACCTGGTTATATGGGAACCAGATCTCTGCAGACATATTTACCTGGCTTTTACAAGTGTGCAGGACCATAGATCTGCCACATTTAGGTTGTTTCTGATATTTGAATCAGCTTGTTCAAGGTTCGCACCACATGGCACAGTAGTTTGCTGTATAGACGGGTTAGAATAAACACATTTGGGAGAACTACTATTTGCAGGAACTGTTCACATTCTGTTTCAGAGCAGTCTGGAACACAAACTTATTTTCTTAATCATGTGGCAGCTTGTCATGGGCAACAAAATTTTGGGCTTTCAAAAAATTTTTATTGTAACATGCCAGTATTTTGCCCTCCACATCACTGCAAAGTCATCAATCACATTCATACTCTTGACTAGACTAGAGGCATTACTCCAACATTCAGAAAATTTGGCCTTACCCTCTCATTCCTACTACTCTTCCCTCCAAGGAGAAGTGCCGTGGAATGGCACAAGAAGCAAGACGTGAGTTCTCCTAGTAGATCTAGAAAATGTATTTAGTAAATACTAAACTTCCAGCTAGAAGCTTTATACAACAGAAACCCAGGAATAAGATCATGGCTGTTACACAATGCATTACAGTTTTTAAAATAATAATTAAAAACAACAGCAACTTTTCCAGGTGTTTCAGAACAATTCAGAATTGACTGAAACCAGTGCAATTGTATATGAAACATGGTCTAATTTATTCTCTTGGTACTTTTACCTTCAGAGTTTGTAAGGTAATTTTCAGGCTTGTAGGAGAGCTATAGGAGAGATTTTATAAACGCTTCTATCCTGATAATTACAACAGTCTAGATATCTTATGGCTACGCTCCTCATTGCCTGAGAATGCTGCATTCTCCTTCTGGCGGCCAGTGGACTACCATGAGAAAATGGCATTACAGAATTTAGATGTTCAGGCATAATAGTTACTCTGAATATTGACATAGCCTATACAAGTATATTTGGGGAACTCTCCACTGAGTTAGACTGAAGATGTTAAGAAAATAATTGTTACATAAATCATACAAGAATCTGTAATATTTAGTAAAGAGAAAGAGCAATTTATGAATACAAGAACTACATAGAAAGACCTGTATTACCTGGAATACACATATCAAATCTCTAAAATTAAAAACATAGTTGAATCTAGTCACTGTGGGTAGAAAGTTCTGAGTAATTTTCTGATGCAGAAAGATTGTATCTTATATGAGTGAGATGATAGATTTCACTACACTGTAACTGCAGCTCCTGTGTTGCAAAAGGATA
>NW_024581135.1:21144674-21286059 GCF_017639235.1 Corvus kubaryi
TAGATTTCACTACACTGTAACTGCAGCTCCTGTGTTGCAAAAGGATATTTATGGTCCTGCTCTCTCTATGGTGGTTAGAGCATCCATCTCTGGGGAGCAGTCAGTAAACAGAGAAAATTCCCTGAGATTAAAAAAATGGTGTGTGTATAGGAAAGGATAATTATTTCTTTTAAAATATACCCACACAGATATTTTTAATAACACTGAAATCCAGAAATTGAAAGCACAAGTCGAAAAGGTTTTCACAGCCAAAGCACACAGTGTTAAATACCTTATTCACTGCCTGTCTCACTTGATGGAGATCATAATCACTATCAAGTTAGTATGAAGCTTGCCAAATGTGCCTGACTTCAGGGCAGCATGCTCCTTTGCAGGCATTTTCTTTTCAGAAGGACTAATAATCTGCGTGTGATTAATCAAATTGGGATAGCTCAGAGTAGGCATGCTGTTTTTAAAAAAATAAAAATATGTTAGAGAGCACCTTAGTGGAATGTCAAGCAAAAAGGAACTATAGAGTTGTTAAATTTCTTAGGGAGAGTAACATATTGATCCTTTACCCTGGATCAATTAAACTATAATTCTATTATTAACATCTTTATGGTATTTTTAACAGTCACCTAAAAACAAGAGAACTCAGAAAAATTACCTGAGGATGTTTTTTTTTTTTGCCTTGGTGTGGCTGAGATAGGACTGAGCAAAACACAGAATACCTCATTTTCAGAGTGTTTGTTCCTATGTGAAAGAAAAAAATAATATCTGTAAATCAGAAAGCTTAAGCAAACCCAGCTAAACAGAAATTTCTTAGACTCATACACCTTTGCAGAAATTACGCTTTGGATCAGTCAACATTTTCAAATAAAACCATATCATGGAACATTCATAATTAACTTAATTACCAAGTATACTAATACAGGCTGTATCAGAACAGTGATTCTTAAGAGTGAGACCAAGCGGTATGAGAAGCTATTTGAGATGTGTTTCTCAATTCTATCTATTACCAAAAAAATTGTTGACAAGTTCAAATACAATATAGAGAGCACCTCAGAAACTGGAAAGATGGTTTCAATAAATACTCAAACACCTTTTTTTTTTTTTTTAAATCTATGTATTTCCAGGTATTAAAAGATACTAAAACTACACAAATAAAAGTTGCTGCATAGGAAAGAACACAGTGTAAGGCAAAAAACCATGCTAAACATATTTCTGAGTAATCAGTTGAAATATAAGTATAAAAGGAGACTAACAGTACAAAGTAGTAGCGAGGCACAAGGTCTGCTGTTGAAGATAAAAGGACTCCTTCCTTTTTAATTAATCAGCTCTCTTAATTTCAGCTGAAATTAACAGGTGAAAAGAAGTGAACATGAGCTTCTTGTTCAAGGGCATAAATGAATGGTTGAAACACCAGCTGAACCCGCCCACTTAAACACTGTCCCCACAGCCAATATACCACTCTGTCCTGACTCTCACAACCAACACTGAATCTCATGATTAGGAGCTACCTTATAGGAAAATAGTACGAGCCACTAATTTTAAAGTGTTATGGTATTGCTTTAGTATTAAGACTATAATCTCATTTTGATACTTGATCTTCTCAAAAAAACCCATTATTTAATTTAGCAAGATATCTTACAACTGTCTGGATGTGAAAAGTTTGCATCTGTAATTACCTGTGATCACACACTCATGAGCAACCATACTGGGCCAGAGAAAGGATTCAACCAGACAGGGAGGTGGTCAGCAGCTGCCACCTGGTGAGAATAAAACCAACACAAGAACATATGATATTTGGCCCCTAATACTCTCATAATCATATTTTCAGCTCAGGAGATATTCTCAGTGGGTTGTGCTTTGTCTACTCACAAAAGGTAGCACCCTTCCAGTTATAAACTCTGGTCTCCCCTTGATGGCATGAAAACCTGTGTTCATTAAATCCATTGGAAAGGAGTTGCAAAGGCCCTTTATCCACTGCGTGAAGTCCCTCTTCTTGTTTTAAACCTCTCTCTCCCATTCCTTTCACATGTGTTTGCACTGTAAGAGACAGCAGTCAGTCAGCATATACCTTGTTGCTAGCACTTGTGGCTTTGCAGACAGCTGCTTGGGTTGCCTCCTTTCAATGCTATCAAGTCTCCCAGCCTCCTCACAGAAGCTGTTGGTTCAGTCATCTTTGTTGCACTTCTCTGCACCTTTTCTAGTTCTAAAATATCATTTTTGCAATGACATGTCTAGAACTGCACCTAATTTTCAATGTCCTGGTGAATCATGGTGGAATACTTGGTGGAATACACACACGGTGGAATAATTATGGTTTCTGTTTGTCCTCTGTTCTCTAATAACTTCTAACTATTGATTTATTTTTATTTAACTACCACCAAGCACTGAGATGATCTTTTCATGGAATTATTTATCATAACCCCCACATCTCACTCTTCAGTGGTAATCATCAGTTCAGAGTCCATCATCTTCTATATGAAAAAGGCTTTTTTCCCCAGTGTACATGTACTTTACACTTATCTACTCTGAATTTCATCTGGGTAATTTTATTACCCAATCACTTTGGCAATTTTTCACAACTGATCCTCGTCATTACTACCTGGAAGGACTTTACATTGTCACCAAGCTTCTCATGTATTTTTAAATAGTGTGGATCTCGCTTTTGGTACTCTGAATCCTTCCTCAGAGCTATGCTGATGTCCCCACTCTCTTCTTAAAAAAAGTTTCTATGTGGGATTAGCCCCAGATTTACTCACAGCAAGTATCAGTACAAAAAATGCATAGCCATTTTGACATTTTATATTTATTTTATCATCTGTTTCTGCTAAAGTGATCAAAAAAATGTTTAGGGGAAATTCTGATCCCTGAAGCTGGTTAGTCCTTAAACTCTTTTGGCTAGTTTGATTACAGTTTTATTTTCAGTCTTCAGTATGCAGCCCTTCTTACTTAGTTTAGACACAACTTCAGTTTCTGAATGATCTTTCTTATTTCTAATAACCTTTTTTCCTTTGCTGATTAGCCATGCCAGGCTCTTTTCATCCTTTCTGATGTCTTTCCCAAAGGATGGGGCATGCTCTGCTGCTGTGCCCCTACTTCAGAGATTTTCTTACTGCCTGGAAGAATTTAATTCTTTTAGTGGCCCATTTTAGCTTCTTTTTAGTGGGCTTGCCTATTTTCACGGAGTTGTTCTTTTTGAAGTTAGGCACACTTGTGGTGGATTTTTTGGCCTTTGTTGCTGCTGTGGGGTGACTGAATTGAAGTACATTACGGTCACTGTCACAGAGCAGTGATTCCATTGTGACGTTCCGAACCAGGTCCTGCACATCACTCAGGACACAAACAAGCTGTCACTCAGTGAAGTCTGGTTGTTCAAGGAGCTGATCTCAGGCCCCCTCTCTGCTTTGGTGCTCCATCAGATCAGTCACAGGTGCATGGCTCTCTCAGAGGATTTGCACATGGGTCTGTCAGAAATGGGATTAGGGGAACTGAATTGTTTCCTTTAATAGTCTATGCATTTAATAAATACAGCACAGACACAAGATTTCAGAAAAGTGTGACTGTTGAGGTAATTGTTACATGCACATCCTAACAGACACATTTTGCTGATCTTTGGAATTCAAATCCTAACCACCTTAAAAATGGAAACCCCTGAGCTTGAGCACAGGTACAGGCAGTGGCAACCAAGATATGGCACAAGGCAGAAGAAAAATGCTATGCAACTGCCACAAACAGCTCATTTGAGCTGGCAGACAAAACACACCCAACACATCCTCCCCAAAGATCTGAAACAAAGTAATCACAAAACAATTTTAATATAAAATGAAGTTAATTCTTAAAAAAAAAAGGACGCCTTAGGAGGAGTTTTGCTTCCTTCTCTTCATCTTTCACGAAAGACAGAACTCTGAAGTTCACCAGTTGCTTCCATCTCTCTCTGTTTTGTGTGTGGCTGGTTTCCAGGCCCTGCCAAGAACAGTAGCACCATAAATCTTAAGACACAAAGGCAAACAACCTTGCTGGTGTGCGAAGGTTTGGAGACCTCTGTGTACTCTTTCACTGTACTCCTTAGAGAGCCAAATGACTTTTGAGGAAACCTGGAGTGTCTTACACATGATTATTGTTTTACAAGCAGCACTTACTTGCTTATGTAGGCTCCTAGGGATGCCTTGGCAATGGGTCTAACTGAAGGTTTCCCTGTGTACTCCATCCCCTCAGCACTTTTTACCTGGTAATTATAACTGCTGAGTTCCTTGTTTGCTCTGTGCAAGACAGACCACCATCTGTCTGCTGTGCACTACAGTAACAAAATGTTAGGATGTTCATTCTCCTTAAATTAAGAGCTTGAGTGTTACTGTGAGCAAAAACATTTTGTTAAAATATGGCATTTGGTGTACCTATCCAAAGATGCTGATTTACTGAAAAACTTCCAGCAGTGGGATTCATGTATGTGACACACCGACAATTGTGGATTTCTTTTAACATCAGTTTCTGTCTGTCATACCTATGTAGTTACAAAATAACAAAGGGATAATAAAGTGCAATTGTATATTCACAGTTTGAGATTTCTATTGACAGATCTTCACACTGAATGCTTCTACAAGAAAGTGTGATTATATAGCTCTCTGTTAAAAGAGCTGAAAATCTCTCCTTTGTTACAACTCTCTTACACACCATTGCTATCATTTGGAATCTTTTAAGGGATGTGTCGAAGTTGACAGGTCCAAATTTGGCCTCCTCTCACCAAATTATATTTGTAGATTTGGAATATCTTCCATGTAGGAAAAAATTCCAGCAGTGACCTCCAAGACAAGGGCTAACTCCTCTGTCTAAGTTCAGGTCAGCCAATAAGCCGGCAACAATCTCCTCTTCTGTCCCACAAACTGCGGGTTTATGTCCGACACAATCCCTCCTCTTCTGGCCTATGTGTTAAACTGGTACTGGGCTGAAAAATCACTCTGCTTACTCATATGCCTATGGGATAGATGGTTTTATTAGTTCAGCTTGTCACCTCTAACTTTCCACAGCAGCCTTGAAAGCTCTATTTTATTACCACCATGTGAGTGCTCTACCAGAGCTTTACTTACAATTTACAGAGTAATCTTCTGGCTTCTCTTCTGTTGTACATCATGTTGCATAGGATTAATGATGACAGAGAATTCAAAAGAATTCCAGGAATAAATATATGTGTTAGTAAAAAATTGCTTAGAGATATTAAATTTTTTACTGCAATACCATAGGATTGCAAATCTGGCTGTTGGATTGTTATCGACAATAGAATAAGTATAATTTTAGGTTAGAAAATCTATAAATCCCTTAGCATTTTAGGAAAAAAAAAAAAGAAGAGAATGTAAATTCATAGAGTTGGAATGCTTGTCATCTTCTCCTCACATTAACAATCCAGTAGAAATACAAAAGAGATTCATTTCAATGCATATGCCTAAAGTAGGCCATTAGATTATAATCTCTCCTGGTCCAGATTTATTAGACAGCTGTATGCAGAAGAGTAGAATTTGGCATTTGGATCCAAGCATCCTAAAGTATTTCTTCTAAACTCCTAGCCAGTCTTAGCCACTTTTCCTGCAGACACATATGTGTATTTTAAAGTGAAATAACTGCAAAGGACAAAGGGCATCTTCCTTGATTCATCTCCTATCTCCCCCATCCTTTTGGAAATTTAACAGGGTACACAATGGTGATTTGGAGTTCCTGGACACAATATGCTTCAAAGCCTTTCAAGCAAAAAGGCAACAAATCTAGAAGCACACCTTAGTAGACTATTGGGCTTCTGGAGAAAAAAGAATGGCAACATCTCTTTTTGCCCTTTCATTCAGCCAGCTCCAAAATATTTGCCATAACCAAAACTATAGCAATACAATAATGACGAAATACGACAGGTTATAGAAAATCATCAGCAATATCTGAAAATACATTTCCCATCCTGAGGCTCTGCATCCATTGCTTGGTTCCTTTGCTCACCCTGCAGTAATTTTGTGTCTTGGCTGCACTAGTTACTACCTAGAACTTCTTTGAACCTTTCAGCACATCAGGGAGGCTTTCTAAAGCAAAGCTCTAAGTGGAACTTACATGTTAAAAAAATATTTTGCCCAAACTGCAGGAAGAAGTCAACATTAATCAAATTTTTTGTGTGTTTTTAATGTCTTAATGTCTGTCTAAGTTAGTTTTCCTTTAGGCTTTCTTTCTTTGTCTCCAACAACTCTATTTTGTAGTGCCAAATGAAACTGCAAAATAAGATGGAACTCTTAGGAGCCTACATTTCCCTCTGAGCCCATACGTCTAGGTCTGTGCATTTAAACTCCAGTAATAGTTTTTTCCTCAGATATGCTGGTCACTATTTGGACATACAAGAATGCATAAGCACTTCTGTGAGTGACCAGAGAACATTTCTCTAGAAGATTTCACTTGTTTACTATGGCAAGTATGGACATATCTCCTTTGTAGCCTTGTGGACATTCTCCTTTTGTACATAGGTCTTCCTCTTTCAAAGGACAAGTATGAGTCACCTTCACAGCTTTGTGACTCTGCCCACATCAGGTGGGAACTCTCCAAGGTTCATGAAGAAAGACCATCATAGAAATATCCACAGGCAGCAACAGGGAAGCCACAGAAACCCTACAACACTGGAAAGTGTACTAGTTTTTCCACACATTCCTTTTATGTTGAAATTTCCCAGTGAAATTTCCTTGTAAAAAAAATTCCACTGGCAGATAGCAGGTGAGCAATTGGACACCTCAGAGCTGGTGCACAAGCTCAAGCTCCCACAGTCTACCTCCAGCTTTAAAGGAATCAATGGCTTTTTGTGATGACCTTTTTAAATTTCTTCTCCCACTCTGCAGTCCAGGGCAAAGACACATATCCAATGACTTCCTTTCTCTGAAATATCAGATATTCAGTCTTTCAGTGAACACTGCAGACTGATTTAAAGTTGGGTTCTTAAAGCACTAAACACCCAAAGCCAATAACAAAAGTGGAGCTAAACACTGCAATATGATAATCTTAAATAAATAGCATCTACTGAAAACTATTAAAACTTCTATTAATTGCTACAGTCAAGGTATTGCTGGATTAGAGCATGAAAGTAAATGGAAGAACAGGCATTATCAGGAATAATAAGATCATCACTGAGATTAATTACCTTTAACAGCTCAAAGGAGCATAATTTCTCTCAGTTTTCTCTTCCAAGTGTTTTTGAGAACACAGCCAACAGAGTAGATGCTGTTATAGAAAATTTTAAGGCTATGACTCAGGCCTAGAAGTATCCAAGCAGGAATTTCACTTTAAGCACCAGTCCCACAGGAGACAACCCATAGGATCTACCTGACCCAAACTGCTCCAATACCAACTGCTTCAGAGCCTAAATGTAATTTTTTTTTTTTTTAGTATTAATTTGAATTAATTGCTTCTCCTCTTCCAGATCAAGATGAACATGGTCAGATAAAATTAACTGAAATCATATGTGATGTTACTCATTAGTCATCTGTAATATTCATCTCATGATTAATAATCAGAAGAGGTTATCACAAACCAAATTTAAAATACCTCTACAGCTTTTAGTACATTTATAGTTTCCGTTGTTTCAAACCTTGGAAAAAACAAATACTCCTTTTGAATGTTTGGCACGACCACCCTTTATTGCTTTGCCTGTAAGTGCATTTATAGAAGAGATGCCACTACAGTGCTGAAAAAGGAAATCTCCTTTTCTGTTTTCAAAGTGCTGAACTGTGCAGTACAAGAAGTGGGAGAATAAGTTCCACCATAATGACATAGAAGCAGAATGGTTGAGAGTCTAACTCCATCCAGAAAACATCCTGTAACTTTTTGCCTTTTCTGCCCCATTTGCTCTGCAGGTGCCAAACCATGACTTGAGGATGCTGGGAATTACCTATTTCTTTGCCATTGACACTTATTCCCTTTGCTCACTACTGTTTCACTTATTTTTGGTTAATTCTTTGCTCCAGCAAATCCTGTGCAGGAATCTCTGAAATTAGTTTTACCTGGCTCGACCAGGCAGAACTGAAGGATGTACAGAAATAATAGCTATTGTTTTTAAATTTGTCTTTATGCTAAAGACAGCAAAAATAAACCTGTATATCACAGTATTCGCTGTTTGTGTCCAACGATTCAAAACTGAATAACCGGTGTGCCAAAATCCCTGTAATTGCAATTATCGCTCCCTTCCTCTTGAAATTTAGGTTATAAAACTAATAGTTTATACCAGAAAAATAGTCATTTAACTTTTCACATTTATGACAATGAGTGATAGCTATACTGCATTAAATAAGTGTTCTGTTCTTCTAAAAAACATGTCTAGATTTGATCAAGAATAGATAAAAAGGATGTCAAAAATTCTATCAGAATTGACAGGATTTCTATTGAAGAGCTACCATTCATCATTGATTGAGCTAATTGATTTATGCAGAGACTATGCATGTGTTATAGGGATTGTAATCCTTTCTTTGTTCCACAGTTCTACTCAAGAGACTTCACCGATTCTACTACAGCAGAAGTGGTACAAAAACCAGTTACATGAAAGAATCAGGCCCACTGAAGCACAAGGATTGTTACAGCTACGGACAGTGAAGCACAGGAGATATTGTGTAGTAAATGCAAGGGACTTGGACCATTGCATATTTTCCTGATAGCCTGATAACCTTGGCAGACAGAAGAGTCTACTTCCCAACTTCAGCCTTTCTACCCAACATAACTGGCTTCCCCTTCTCCAGAAAGACAGCTACAAAATATTGCAAGCAAGCTGTCTTAGCAATAAGAACAACCTATTTGCAAAGCCAAGCTGTAGAAATACACTAGTAGCAAAAGAAATACTATGTTAAACTGTTAAGAGTTCACACATTAGTCTAAATCACTATACTTGCGCGTGTTTCAATATACTCAGTTAATATAATGAGGAGTCACTTCACAAACAAAGTAAAAAAGTGGAAATAAACAGCACTCAAAAATACACAGACTTCAAACTGATCTTAAGTTTTTGGTAATACAGAAGGATTATTAACACTGCAAAGCTAAAATGCAAACAGGCATTTCAGCAGGATTACACTGTATAGCATTTGTAACTCAGTGTAGTAGAATAGTGCATTCTTCTGTCTCTGAAAACGTAGTAAAATGTAATATTAGAATTATTGTGGTATCTATATGCACATTTTCTAATATGAATGGTATGTCATAAACATAACTCATTCTATTACTGCATGATTATGTTGAAATAATATAACATGGTCATAAATGAAGAGAAATTATTTTGAATTGCTTGTTCTCTTGAAATACTATTCAAGAAGATCAGAATTAAAATAGGGACACTTAGTAAATACTGCAGCAATGGTTTTATTCTTTGAAAAGTGTCAATTGTATGTGAAAATGAAACTGCAGATACACTTCAATATTTATCATGCCAGGTATTTCATTCACATTGTAGAAAATAGCCATATCAATGGCAGAAATGAGGTATGAAGTTAGCTTGTGTAGTGGATAATCTGGTGGGGAAAGAAAAAATTGCACTCTATAAATCTCCAAATGAAAAATACAATCTAGGGTTTCATAATGCCTTATCATTGAGATGAAACTATGAACTGGAGGAGCCAGACAGAAAAATGAATATGTTTAATGTGTTAGATGTGCTCTTTGTATTGGAAAACACTGTACATAATTCAGACACATTACAGTTTTCTGGCTGTTTATATAAAACGTTAAGATAAACTGTGAGTGAAATAGTTGTGGATGAGTAAGCAGAATTGTCTCAAGATTAAAACAGATTCTGAAAGATGGGGTCAATTAGTTCATTTCTTGTTCTTGCCAGTAGCAGATAGTGATTTCTTGGGCAAGTCATTTAACTTGGTTTTATCTCCTTAATGTCTATAACAGGTTATTATTAGCTCCCTTGCTGGGATGTTATGTGGTTTAACAGTCTTAACATTGAGGTCCTTGGATGTAGGGTTCTACATAAACACAACTATTTTATTTTGGCAGATGGCAGCACCTTTGAGCTTAGACTGCAACTCACTTCCACTTACAAATTATTTTTCTTTATAGTTCTGGATTGGTAAGTGGCCTGACTTTAAAATGGCTACTTTGTCTAGTTTTTTTCCTGAATGCATGCAACATTGCATCTTTTTTTATCAATATAATTGACAAGGGAAGAAAAATGAGGACAAAAGTAAAGTGCTAGAGAGTATGCTTATAACATATAATTGAGTGGGATGCAGAGATTACAGAATTAACACTACCTAAGCTCATTACAGAACTAGGACAACCCAGCTAGCCAGCATAGTTATCCTGCCTTCACAGTGTTGTTCTGAAGACTCACTAGGCACTCTAAGGATTCACTGTTTCATACCAACTCAGCTGGTCGTACCGTGAGGAATCAAACTACTTATCATGGCAATGGCTTGCCCAGTGCAAATTAGTCTGGAAAAATGCTAGAAGCAAACCTTCAAATAACCAGTCGACTTCTGAAAGAAATTAGTTGGAAATTTTCTCTACCTAAAGCTACAAAACATAGATACTCACTTTCCAGATGAGACAACATAGAAATACAAAAAGACAATTTGCCAGAGGCCCTCTACCATGATCTTCTTTGCACACCTTAGAGGGGAAAACTGTCCTCTGAGATGATGAAGAAATCAGTCTGATATCACCAAAAAGAAAGTATCTGAAAAATGCTTGAAACTGTCAAATTATTAAACTAAAACAAGTGAAAGGTGCTAAAATATGACAATACCTGATCTGCAAAACTGAAGTAGCATAGCAGCATCAGAAGAAGAAAGAGTATCATCAATATTATACAGACAATACTATAGATATTTTTGTTAAGAATTAAAAATGTCTAGTTATTTACCACAAGTGATATAAATGCAGGCCAGGAGCCAGCTGGATCTTTCAGAACAAAGCATTCATCCAGCAACAAGTGTATCCTATTCATAAAGTAAAGAGACAAATGTAATATTACAGCCCGATTTTCATGTGCCAAAGAACTTCACACTCATCACACACTGCCATATTGTCACCCTCCTCCAATGGAGCTGTGAGGTCCAGCAACAAGGCCGTGCAGGAGAACCACTTCAAGTGTAAATCAAGGGAAAATGAAGGTGGGGAACTGGAGAAGTTCATGCTATGTTTAAAGGAAAAGTGAACAAATTCTTCCTTTCCCCCTTTTCTACAGAACATAAGAATGTGCTGATGAGAGGCCAGCAAGGCCATTACCAAGTTCAGCATTAGTAAACACGGGCTTAGACTGTAAATCGCAAAATTTTTCAGAAACAAGTATTTGAGCTCCACCTGTTCTGGAAAAATAATTTCTTGGGAAACAATAAAATGAAAGAAGGAAAGAAATAGAGAGGGAAACCCTGAAAAATAACAATTAGAGTAAAATCAAAATGAGAGACAAGCTGGATAAAGGGAAACATACAGTCATGGACAAGTATTTTGTTTTAAAAAAGCAAGCATCCAATATGAATTAATCCTTGTTGCCTCTACAAGTTAGCCTGCTTCTAGTGTGAGCCCTTTGGTAGTAAAGCTGACATGCAATAATGCTCCTAAGAGGCACTAAAGTTTATTACCCAGCCTTAGCTGTAAGACGTGGATCTGGGTTGCAGCCTAACACCATCACATGCCCACAGATGAGAGCAGCACTGCCTGGTTGTGCACTGCAAGAGGAGAGAAGGAGGTAAAGTGAAGGGGAGAGGGTGGGGGCATCTCTCTCTCTGCCTTGAGGCTATACCGGCAGTTTTCACATTACGAGCATAAATTTAGCAGCACAGCACAGATACTCAGCAAGGCCTGTAAAGCTTACAGCCATTTAAGGGAATCAGACTTCATGGAAAACACCACATGTTTGTGCAGTGGTACATATCTCTGCATCACACACCCTGGTATCTGTAACACCTGTCATCTAGCTCATTTGCTCCTAGACTTTGTACACTGAATTTTGGTCCATGGCCCCAAGTAAGGGGAATTTCAGCTTTCTCTGGCAGTCCCATAGCCCCTCAGCAGAAGGAAAGTTGTTTTGGGAATGACACAAGAAGGACACATGGTAAATCAATGGCAAAGGCTGTAGCCAGGCCAGGCCACATTGGACAGCATTCTATGGACAGTCTCTGGGTTGGCTGGTGATTCCTGCTCACCTCTAGGCCAAGTTTGGCAAGTCAGCATAGGTCTGGGGACAAGCCTGGTCAAGAAAAGCAGAGTGGAGCAGGATGTGGGAAGATGCATACTGCATGTGTGGGCAGCTTGCCCACACTCCTCCCCCTTCTACTTGTCACATGCATTCCTTCAAGGAATGGGTGTTTCCTGTTTGGTTTTTCCCCTGGGCATGCAGGAGGAGAGAAAGAAAGGAGGCAGCCATGCTCCGATGCTGGCTGAGTCTGATCCTTGTAGTAGCTCACTATTACACTGCCCAGGAGGCAAAGAGTTTTTCCACCAAAGCACACTTGACTGACAGTCTAGAAAGTGTTCAGTCTGGAAAGGACTAAGCAGGTGGAGACCGCTCTTTCCACCAGTCAGCAAAAAGGCTACTAGGAAGAAGGGCAGAGATTTCTTGTTTAAATGGATTGAGAGGAAAGGTTTGGAGAGTGAAGAGAAATCCAGAAGCACAAATCTAAGTCACAGGATGCCTTAGAGGTACTGATTTCCCTGGTGTGGGAACAGGCCTTCACTTGCAAATGTAAACTGTGCCAAAGCTATTGCGGATTAATGTTGGGAAAACTAAAGACCCTCTGTCACCTGGTAAAAGTTATTCCTCCTGCAACCTCTAAATTTTAAATGGTTCCTTGTGATCTTACAGGGGGACCCTATGCCATTTTTTATGCTGATGTGAACCTGAACTCACAGACAGACTTGAGGATAGTCAATATCCAGCAAGAATGCAGAACATCACTGGGACCTCTGCGTGCATTGTGGTTGTCAGAGTATTTGTCAAAACAGATCCTGCCAAAACCCCCCTCATACTTAGCAGGCTAGAGGAGTCCTTAGAGACTCTGCAGCAATGCCAGGGTAAGGTAGCTTAATTTGCATTTGGTGGGCTCCAAACACCAGTGGATGGCACAATGAAAACTGCACTGAAATCCAAATGCTAAATAAAGTTAATTTCCACTAAAACCCACTAAATTAAAAAAATCAACATTTCGAATAACGCAAACCAACACAGTCTAAGAAACAGCAGACATAGTGAGAAGGAGCAACACGGAACGTAATTACAACAGAAAGGCCCCACAGTGGAGACAGGAAATACAAGGTTAGACTTGAGCATACACTGCAATTTGGAAATGTTGCCTTAGAGCCAGAACATCACTGCTCTGAAACTTCATCTCGTTATGATTCTTCGTTCTCATTATGATTCAAGGCCTCTGCTTGGATTTCATCTTCCATTGGACTGGATTTAGCATGGCAACACATGGTAGAAATTAGCAAGGAACCACTAAAGAGAAAAAGGCACCCCAGCTACAACTACTCTGGTTAACAATTTCAAATGTAAACATCTTAGTATACCAAAGTATTTGGGGTGGTATTGCCTTGTTGATTTTTTTTAATTAAAGTCAAAACTCTTGCAGAACCTTTGAAATGGTTTCTTCAGTCAGAAAAGAATTTTTCACCAAAAGCTATCATAGTAAATCTTGGCCTTAGCAGCTGACATATTTGGATTAAAAATTAAATAGGGCTCTGAGACTTGAGATTCTCAACACGTTTGAGATTTTACTTAGGTGTTTGTTGAACAGTTTTTATTTTATTGGTTCACTGGTCACTTTGCTTTCTCTTTTTAAAAGCAACAGCCATAATTTTACTAACAGTGAAAAAAATGCCAATAGCACTGTCATAGGTTAGCAAAGCACAGTCTCGGAAGTGATGTTCTTGCAAAGGGGTGCTTACAGCTCCTCTATGACCTGACAGAACCTATCAGCTGGCCAGTTTGAATATGGACAATTTTTTAAGCCACTTAAATTCTGACCACCTCTGTGATCCACACTTAAGAATAGACAAACCCCAATCAGAGCTCCCTCTCTTGTTTCCGGCACTGGGACAGGTGGCTGCGGGGCCCTGTATGGGAGCCACGGCCATCCTGGAGCCGATGGGCCCTGTTCCACCCACAGAACCTCCCCACAGCCCTGCTGTGTGCGGATGGAGCGGCCCGGCTCCCCTGCTCCACTGTGGCCAAGATTCAGCTGAAGCTGCCTTGCTGTCCGGCAGAGATCATGTGACCAACAGCGATAAGCGAAATTCCACCTGCAAGGCCGAGGTGAGATTAACCCTTTTAGTGCTGTGAAGAGCTGAAAACCTGAGGGAGGAGAAAGAGGAGATGCTTAAAGCTGAAATTCTGTTGTAAAGCTATGATATATCAGAGTACCTGTAGTAATTTCACGAAGATATGGGGGGTGGAGCGTTCAACTCGTGAGCAAAAGCACCTGCGCTGAGATAGGCAGATGCTGACGCAGCTGTAATTTGATGAGAAGTTTAAACAGGGAGAGATGGAAGCGATGAGGACTTTTGCTCCAAATGGAAAAGGAGAAGACCTCAGTTCCTAGAGATGCTCCCAGAGATAGTCCTAGAGTTGAAGATGAGGAGGACCCTTTGCTCCCAGGGAAGGAAAGGGCCTCTGTTCTTAGAGATGAAATGCTCCCAGAGATGGGTGAAGATAACTTTTGTTTCTGAACGGCTCAACCTTAAAATTGCACCCCAGTAATTTAAGAGTGGACCCTTGAAGCAGCTGTGGGAAAAGCTGCAAGTCGAGGGAAGGGACTCACATGCGAGCAGAGAACCAACCTGGGCGGCTGTCTCATTGTGATAGTTTCTCCATAGCATGGGCAAGAGAGACTCCTCTTCCTAAATGGACTGAACAAGGTTATTATGGAAGTGGTAAACAGACTGAACATCTCAAGGGTTGTCTTTTTACATTGTCACTGGGAGAAGGGAGAAAGGTAGGGGGAGGAGAAGAGTTCTGAAGGTGTGGTATGATTTTTTTTTTTCCTTTTCCCCTCTTTTAGGTCTGTTAATAAATTTCTTAATATTCTTTCAAGTTTTGTTCCTGCTTTGTGTTTCTCCTAATTCTTATCTCACAGAAGGTAAATAGTAATGAGTATTTTGGACCAAACCACTACAGCACTGAGCAGAATTTTAGAAAAGCAAATACAGACAAAATACCAGAGAAAAGAGATGCATCAGACTGTGCAGTATCATCTTAAGAAAAACTGAAAGTTAGTGTTCTTGTATCTGAAACTAGAAGAACTAGAAATGTACTTTTCCTACCATAACAGTGTTACAGGGTCATCAGGAACAGCTCTTCTCTAATTAGGATTTTCTCTGACCAAAGAGATCAGATGCATTAAAGCAAGGCAGTTTATATTTGAAAGCACCTTTCAGACTTTCAGTCTCAGTCAGTCTGCAAAAACCATGTGAACGTGTGGCTCATTGACAGCACCACAGGGGCTCACACAGTGCATGACACTGACTTATCTGTAGAAAGAAGATGAAGTACAGCCAGGTGATGCATTATGCCCTTCTCTTGAAAAAATATCACAAGTTTAATTATTTTCTTTTGCTGCACAAATATTTTCACAGCAGCTGGTTAAGATAATATTTACTAATGTGTAGCATTCATATCTGAGTTTCCACGTGCCCCCTGTAATTTGGGCTTGGCTTTCTGGCACTTTCAGCAAGATGTTAAGCTTGTTTCAACTGCAAAAAATGCAAATTTTCCATTTGCCTCCTCCAGTTTGGATTTTAGAGACATATAAATAACTTTAAGAGTTTGGGCACAGTGCCCATTTTTCACTGCTTACTTTATGTTAGGAACATGAGTGGTACAGCCAAAATAATGGAAACCAATTATATTACCTTGTAAATTATAGTAGTTAAAAAAATAAAATTATTGAGAAAATGTAATAAAATAAGGAATGGTAAGAGATAAACAACCTAGTGTAAATATTTTGGCCACCACTCCCTAAACTGTATTTAAATCTAAACATGATTTTAGAGTGAAATTTTTCTTTTTATATTGCTATGTCCTAAGCTGTAGAATCCTGTTTTCCAGACATCCTGAGGTGAAAGATGTGAAGACCAAAGCAGAGGGATACACTCTTGCCCTGAGAAACATGGCTTAGAGACTTAGGTACAGGGCTTGGATTGTTCCACGATTTGCACCCTTTTCTTTCATCATTTTCCCTGGCCTGAAAAAAGCTGGCAAAGCTTAGGCCAAATTTTGTCTTTAATGTGAATTTGCCCATGTGACTTTAGAGGAGATATGATTAGTCTAGAATTTTATACAGAAATGAACTACAGCTTTGAAAATGGGAACAATGACTTGAAAGCACAGCTGAACCTCATGCTGAGACACTTAACTGATGCATGGAAAGTCATAATAACAGCAATGAAAGATCTGCAGTACAGATATATTTCTGGGAGTGGTACTTATATTAAATTAACTGTTGTGGAAAGTTTTACTTCAGAATGTGAAAAAATCTGGCCCACACCACTTAGAAGAGATTGCTCTACCTCCTTAAGAGGAAAGACAGGTGAGAATCACCTCACTTGCATCCTGGCATGATGTTTCCTAAAGGTGTTTGTAAGTCTACTGACATTAGGCAATGAACTCCAATTTAAGTGTCCTCAGAAGAAAACTCACATTATGAAGCAGCAACAGAACAAAGAACTTCATTGCCCTGGAAACTCTGCTGCTCTCCAGAAGGAAGGCATGGCAAGACCAGTGAGTTCTTCTCCACCTTTACTGAGCAGCCTGTGCAAGCTGGGTCTACCAGACAAACAACACCAGGACCTCAGGACTATGTTATTGTCACTGATGTCTGCTACTGGTCACTGCTATCACTACCCATGTTCACTAGATTACCTTGCACATGTTTCACCATCTGTGAATTCCACCAGCTGTGCATTTAGTCCTGGAAGACTGGACATCCTTTTACAAAGCTGAAGACTAATCCTGCTTGCTCTGTATGAACATAACCAGACCAATTTACTCGTGTAAAATGGTCTTTTTCTTTGCAGAGGTCCCAGAACAGAATTCTTCATACAGCACAAACAGCATTTAGGTTCTCCTGTAGACTTTTAACAACTGCATCAAACAATTCCTTTCCCTTTCTGAGGAATGGAAAAATGCAAAGTGTCCAAACTCCAAAATGTGCCCCATTAAGCATGAAGAAAAGAAAGTTTTTATGCATTTACTATCTCCCATCTTCCTACCTCCAAAGTATTAATTTACTTTTTTTTAGCTCCACTCACCTGCTTCACATGCTGTGTTAACAACACTGAAGTTGCTAATAAATACCAACTGCCTTCCCTGAGAAGAAGTGGATAGTCAAGCTCAGCCTCATACATCAGTCACTACTGTGTGTAAGTGTAAAGATGCATGTATGTACAGGTGGATGTGTCATTCATGTATTATTATTCTAATTTATAGGAAGAAATTTACACAATAAAATCCTCCCCAGTTAATTGCACTTAGAAATGTATCACAAAGCTGCAGTGAAATTTTCGGAGTTCTGCCAGCTATGTAATAATAATCATCACGTATTTGCAAGGCTGCCACAAAACAACACAATTCATAGTTGTCCAGAATGTTCAATATTGCGACAAAAAGCACAAACTGTAGTTCAAATAAGTCTTCACTATGAATGCACTGGATCATTTACCTTAACAATGTGAACGTGCTCTCATTATTATGTTCAACTTGATTAGTGTGTAGTCTAACATTTAAAAGTGCACTTCGGATGAAAGAAGGTATGAATGCATGATTGGTCCTAATAAATTGAGCAACCCCATAATGAACTGCGAAGGATCTACAAGAAACTGATAGACACTGGACAGAGACACTCATAACTAGAAAAAAAATGGCAATAGCAAAGGGAAGATGGAGTGCTCTCTCCTATGAAACAAAGAAATAGACCCTGCCAGCCCACCTCAAATTTGCAAAGTCTGAACAGGAATAGATGGCATCCCTTTCAGCATTAACAGTGATAATAGAAGTAGTGAGAGTAGGCTTAGTATGGATGCTCTGTAGCAGCATCTGCTGGTTACTACAAGGAGAGCCATCATCTCCTTCAAAAATTGAGAAGATACCCCTGGGTAGAGAAGCATGACTTTCCCCATGCTGGAATGGTCCATTGGACAGGCTGCAGGATTAAGCTCCAGGAAATAAGAGTATAGCTATTGTACCATGCCTCAATCATTCTGCCTGTAACTTGAAATTATTCAAGAACCTCAACTGAAAGCACTTAGCATTTTATGGTACTGTTAAATCTTCACCACTGACACAGTTACAAAGAAAGGGAAAACAGAGAAGAGAATATTTGATTCAAGGGAGAAGCCAGCATTTGCAGATGTTACCAAAACAAGGAGGAAATATATTTGTTTGGACAAGAAACAACAACTTTCCCTCTGGAGGAAAAATGAATAGAAACCACAAACTGGATGTTCATACTGTATGTCATGGGCACGTAAAGCAGCAGAATGGACTACGTGGCTACCTTTGTGTGGTGATGAACCAGCACTAGTAAACCAATCCTTTTCATATTCTGAGGAGTTCATATAGTTTCCTATATGAACAATCTCCTTCTGCCTGAAGGGTAACCTTTTTCTTTAGTTCACTTTGAAGTGGACTAAGTTAGACTGCAGCAAGGCATTTACTGGGGGGGGGGGGGGGGGGAGGGGGGGGGAAGGGGGGAGGGGGGATGGGAATAAAAAGGAAAGTTCATTGTGAAGGGCAGTGTGGAAGAGCTATTTCAGTTTAAACCCTCTCCTCTTTCACAGAAACTTCCTCTGCCAGGTGATGAAACCCTCAGTGTTGGTGGAGCCAGCTGAGAATATCTATACACAGCACAGCGTAGAGTGCAGCTCTTTCTGGAAAGTTTAGATTATACAACAAGCAGATATGGTGCAGTGCCTCAGCCCTCCCAAAACCCTTGCACTGTAATATTCTGTTTCTTCAGGATTTTCATATTGCTTTCAGTACCTGACCTAATTTGAGCCATTTCCTTACTGCATGTCACATTTGAAGAAATAGGATGAAACGATCGTTCATCAGCCTAATAACAAAATCTTCTCCTTATATACTGCCCTTGTGTTTCTGGCTGAATATACCTGTAAATGGCCTAAATAGCTGAAAACATACCTACTTAACAGAAATCAGTTTTTTTAATCCCAGGAAGTAAGCAAAAAGTACCAAATAAAATCATACTACAGCATCCCTTCTGGCACTCTTTGTGAATGGGTGTGGCTTTCTCTATTGAAAAGAGGAATGCAAAAGCCCTCTCAGGCACATGATGATTCTTAGGACATCCTGTGCAGAGCCAGGGGTTGGGCTGGATGATCCTGATGGGTCCCTTCCAACTCAGCAGATTCTGTGATTCTGTGAATATGATACAGGTCTAAAGAGATGGTGGAAAGTACACTGCAGTAAATTTGGCATATGATATTGTTCAACAAATAATGAATATGAATTGTTCAATGCTTCAGTCTTTTTTTCCATAAAACAAGACTGATGATGCATTTTGGTAATGATAAAGTAAAACAACAAGTTCTAAGGTTTCCATGCTATTGCTTCTCCCCAAATTATCATAGTGGATATGTCATCAGTTCCAGAGAAAAAAAACCCACAATCAAACCAAAGAAGTGGGGTCAGAGGTATTCTTCCTGCCACACAATTGGTGGAGTTTTGGGTTGAGTCAACCTTCTGTTTTGTTACACACAACTAGAACTTCAAATTTCCCTGTGGCCCTATATTTTTGCATAGTTGCTGGATAGAGGCAAACTCAGCTGGTCAAGTAACCATGACTGAAGCATGTAACTATGCCTCTGTGCCCACTACAGTACCATGGCTCTTGGGATCTTTCAGCTACAATGGTCTGGGGTCTATGGCTGCAGCTACATTGTGTCTGTTCTTACCAAGCCCAGTTTTTATGACTCACAGAAACTCACGTGTGTGTGAATTACTGGCTTTTCAATTGACAGTGAGGGAGCAAAAAATCATCTACAAAATAAAAGCTTAGCTACTTGCATAATAGTCTCACACATTTTACCATGTGTTTACTGTCAGAACGTGTTGTAGTTAATATCTGAATTTCTGCCAGACTACTGACAGACAGAGTATGATCTATTTTAAGATTTTTCTTTTTTTTTTTGGTGAAGTTACGACTGCTAGACTATAAATACTGTGTGCAATAATAGAAGCATTAATTTGACATAGCTATATGTTTCAAAAACGTTCGTAGTTTCCTTACATTTTTCATTCTCTTTGCAATTCCAATTAGAAAATGCATGATCATTGGTGCCTGGAGTTGCTACAGCATATTTTAAGATACAAAAATTATACGAAATATTTCGTTCATTGCTGTTGTTAAAATGGTGGTTTGTTGTCTAGTAACTTTAGATTTACCTATAGTTCCTCTTAAAATCAAACACAATCCTGAAATCTCTACGCACATCATGGCAAAGGACACCAAAGAAAATCAGAGCAAGGGAGCACAGTGGAAACCTGATAAACTTTTCCAGCTAATTACAGGCTTATCTCTCTATAAGGCAAACAAAAGTAAATGAAAGAGCTCTGGATTCAAGCCACAGTAGAATTTTCCTTTCCTAAGTTTCATGGTACAATTTCTTCACTCCCCAGGTTTTACACAGCATGCTTATACTTTTAAAACTTCAAAATGATCCATATACTGCAGGGGATTTAAATGGCATGCACAAGGAATCCTAGGGCATCCTCTACCCTATTGTTTGTATCTCCTGGAGCCAAATTCTTTAAATGACAACATCAAAATCATTACATTCTGCTGCCTTTCATGGCTGTTGCAGTTTTCTCATATTCCCCTCTCTGTTTTAGAGCATACTGTGAGATAGCTTTGGGTTATGTAATGAACATCCTTAAACCAAAAAAACACCATTCAAAAAGGACTCTTTATCTTCATTGTTTCTGCTAGGGCACCAGTCATACATCCATCCCATTTAAAAACAATGAACATTATTAATTTTTCTTGTTTTTAGTAGAGCTGTATATGGAAGATTCATTTTCTGCCTTGATTCCTTTACACTCGCATGTGCTAAAGGAGAATACATGTACTTTTCCAGGATGGCAAAACACAGCCATGAGAAATCTTAGTCTCTAGTCAGCCCTATTCAAGTCTTTTTTTTTTTCCCCTTCACTGAGCTTTGCATAAAGCTAACCCAAACCCACATGGATTTCTATAATATCCAAAAAGAATGACAATGACTGATGTGATGTAGGTGGAAACTGCCTGAAGAAACCTAAATTGTAACAGGAAAAAAAAATTGACATTTTAGATTTTAAATGTTACACAGTTTTTATAAAGCCTCAGTCAATTTATTTTATTTATTCTAATGAAGAGCATTACAACTGCTTTACTGCACTGAAGCAAGCATCGATCACACCATTAATCACACCTTGTGAATAGTCACAAATCAAGTTCTAACAGCAAGCACTGAATCAGGAGCAATGAAGCATAAACTCCTTCACAATTTATGATCTCTCCAATTGCATCTTTTCAACCATTAAATTGCAAGATACCATAAATTTTTATCTTCTTCACTTCAGTCACATTATTGATTCTGCCTTGTGAAATATAGAATAGCTGTAAATCTAGGCTATTGAATTAAATTTAAAGTCTTGACTTCAGAAAAGAAACCCAACACACTGCCATGGCTGTTAATTTACACTGAGGAACAAATGATAGAAACATTAAAATTTAAATGGACAACAGGGATTTCAAAGAGCCAGGGTTCTGTCAATCCTAGTCCTTGTCAACCTTGAGGGTTTTTCTTTTAGCCAAATTTTAGATCACAAAGTGTAATAAAATAAAAGCTCCAGGTGGATGCAGGACAGATTATTCTTGCAAACAAGTAAATGATTAAGAGGGTAAATCAAAGCTACTGAATAAATGTTTAGGTTTAAAAAACTTCACTGAATTCAGCACAATTTACCTAATTACAAGGATGAGGTGCTATAATACAAATAAAATTGGCATAATAGTGAGAGCACATTTTTACTTCACTTTACTAGTGAAAAGATCTGATCCCCTAATATGTCTCTAGAACATCATAGGCAGGTTTTCCAGGGAACGGTGCATCCATCAGAAATGAAAAGGAAGATACACCAAAGTGGAAGCCTTCATTAATTAGTGGGAACAATATATGCAGATAGAAATAGAAGCTCCCAAGGGACTGGAAGGATATAAAAGTAGACCTGGGAAACATGTTTTGGAAGAGAACACAGGGGGGCACCTAAATTTCCAGGGTACTGGTGGAGAAGGGGGAGTTTCATGAAGCTGTTGTGGTTTGCTCCTGTGAAAGTGATGTCTAGACAAGGCCAAATGCCAGGTGCTTGCTGCTGTTGCTCTACATGCCCCAGTTTTCTGGGTGCCTGGACAGAGCTCACAGTCCTCTCCCAGACTCTGAGGTATTTCTCCTTCCTGCTTCAGGGAAACTGGGTTGGTCCCCTAAAGGCCCATTGCCCTCAAGGTGAATGCCTTATACCAGCATGACAAAACACACTTCCACCATTTCCATTCCCAGCAAAGGAGCCCCTGCCTGACAGTGAATGTGCTCCTGGGTGCACAGCTCCCTGACCCACTCACTGTCCTCCAAGTCCCTCCTGCATGGATCACAGTTGTCCTCACCACAAGCCTAGAAACCCATCATCTGTTACACAGTTTATAGGATTCAGAGGCTGAAATTGGTTTTCCGGCACATGGCTTATGTAAATCCCCACCCCTTAGAAAAAGGCCATAAAGCTATTTGCCACTGGCAGGAACAGAAGCAGAGCAGACAGAGGCAGGGCGTCATCTCTGTCCCAGCCTCCCACATCACCCTAACCAGCCGTAGTCTCTGGATCTCAGTTTCCATATCGCAGAAATGGAACAAAGGAATTTTTCCCTTCCAGGGAGCCAGCAGCAGGAAGGACCCATGGCCACTCACCATAGCTGTACTGGAGAAAGGACAAAGGACTGGGTGGTGAAAGAACAGAGCAGAGGACACAGGCAAGGCAAGAGCTGGCAAGGCAGGCAGGGCCCTCTCCTCTCCATGTGTGTAGGGCGTGGAATGGGGGATTTCATCTCTAAGAGCAGTTCCACATCAGGACCACTGCCAGGAGCAAGCTCCTGGTGATGGCTGGTGCTACTGGTGATGGCTGCCTACTCTGCTTGCAGATGTGTGTGTAGGAGGCTGGGGTGGAAGCAGGGGTGGAGCAGGTAGACAAGTCTCTGGCAAACAATTCAGCCTCAAGGGAAGGAGGAAAATAGGTCTCCTAGCCCAGGCTCTGTTGACATACTCGGAAGTTGCCTAGAGATATTCAATTGTCTTCCAGGCCCAATTCTAGCTATATTCAATCACGTAAATCAAATCAACTAAAAGGGTGGTCTGAAGAGTTTGTAGTAGGAAGCACTCTAACTGAGGCGTGGGATCATTCTTATCTGACCAGCATGTACCTCTTCAGCAGTAACTTTCCTTTCTTTCCTCCATCAGCTGTTCCAGCCCATGAGTATAATTATCTCCCCTTTTTTTCTACATAGAAAAAATTTGCCAAGACGTAAATTTTGTATCTGGTTTTATGATTTCACTTCAGTCCACAGCTCAAGAGTCAAGAACATAATCCTTTTAAGGAGATGAAAAGTAGTAATCGCAAAACTCCAATTCGAAACAACCCTATTACTTCTTGTACAACTTACTGGTAGCACTACCTTACTTTCTCAGTACATTAGCATGCTCTAACAGGTCATACTGTCATTTGGCACCACACTTCACAGGGGTATAACACTCCCCCCTCCTCCCCCACCCTGAATTTATAACAAAAATGTTGTAAATTCCAACAAGCTACAGAAAGCAATGTTGGTGACTCAGTATTATACCCCAAATATGCTGAGTGCACTGCATTCCTAGGCTGCTGTTTCCCACTAGGGAAATGAGTACTCAGTGCTTGGGATTGATGCGGCCCATATTGAGAAAGGAGTAACTGGCATCATTTCTCCAGTGCCAGTAGCAAACGTCTCTACTGCTTTTCGTCAGAACAGCCCTTGCTTTCTAGCCCAAGGAGAAATGCATTTCAGTACTGACTGAGCCAATGCCCAGTAGAATCCTTCCACATAAAGCCACATACAAATACAAAGTATTTTGTAAGATCATTTTAGATTATTTATAATCAGATTCACAACTCATTTATGCCAAAAACAGTGTTTGTTCTGAGGATTCTGTGTTGTGCTTGTACTATCTCTGGGCTTTGCATTCCTACTTCTTTGTTGATTACTGTCACTTGGACTTCAATATTATGATCTGCAAACCTCCCTGGATCATGTAGTACCCATCCAAAACATGCTGCTGCTCCTCTTACTGTATTATACTGGTTCATATCTGGAAAGGAGTATCCTCTTCCCTTTTAACATCTGGAACTTTTTCAGAACAAAGAGTGAACTTTGGGTATTAGGTCAAGGAAATAAACATGAAGGAAACTCTATTGCTCTTTTTTCTTTGATCAATCAGTTATTAAATTCCATGAAATAATCAATTAGCCAGAAAACAGAACAAATGCTGAACACAAAAGACATGCTACTATCAATAAATATTTTTGGCACATAGCCATAGAAATGACCAAATCTAAAATGGCCATAGGCTCAGACTCATATCCAGAAGTTTAAATACTCTTTCAGACTTACATCAGAATTCTTTGACTTGCTTTGCTCTGAAGTTTGTTTCTTTTATATTGGAGAGAAGATGTGCGCATCTGAAGCCCCTGGGCATACTGTTTCTGCTGCTGGCCAAAACTTCCATGATCATAATTTCTTTCATTTCATTTCCTATTTCAAGTGAAAACTGAAAAGCACTAATCAACCGAAATGCCAAATTACAACTATGGGAAAGCACAAGCCTGCAGGAACAAACAGTGCTTGCTTGTAAAATCTTTTTGTTTGTGACTGTTAATTAAAACTGAATCCAGATCAGTAATGCTTCCCCTGCCACTATGGACAAAACTAAATAAAAAAGAAAGAATTGAAGAAAATAGGAGATTGATACGTCTCTTACTAAACTCTCAGAAACATTTTGCACCTTAAAATTTGGGTTCCTTCAAGGAAAAAAAAAAAGGAAAAAAAGGGGGAAAAAGGGGGAAGGGATAGTAAGAACTGTCTAGAAACAACACTCTTGCTGCTTGATCAAAACATCTGCTCAGAAATATTGAGTATCCCAGAAACAGTAGGGCTTGTGAAAACAAAAAACTTATAATAATGGAGAACTGTTAGGTGGCCAGAATGTGTGTACAGTATGGGGAAATATAGTGCAAATGTGTTGTGAAAGCTGGTGTCCCTGCATGAGGAATAAACTGCAAAGCCTAGGACATTCTGCTAGTAGGAAAAGGCATGGCAAATGGGAAAGAATTAACCATTTCCAGGTTTCTTAATTTACAATACAGATGTAATATTTAGTATATGAATAACCCAACTGAACTTAAGCATAACAAACTAACACTTTCTTCTTGTGGAAAAACACATTTGAGGAGCTTTTCCTCCTACAATGTCTGTTATATGATATGTTTCCTATTAACACATTTAAACCCAGACAATTCCATGTGCAGATGAAATATACTTCACAAAACTGAGACTGGCATCAGCAGGCAATCCAGCTATGAGCAGAAACCCTTGAACAGGAAAAAAATAGCAGACAAGCTTCAATGAAGACCTCACAAACAATTCGTTAACAATAATACAAGAAGCATCCAGCGCTGTAGTCCCATTTTTGAAGCTTTACAAGCAGTAAATTTTACAACACTTTCTGAGGTCAGGTAAGATATTTTACTGAGTGATCAACAGAAAAAAGTTATGTTCCCAAACTTGGAGTTGACATGTGTGTGCCCAAGGACTATGAGATACAGTTTTTGAATTAGTAATTTTTCCTAACAGAACTACATACAAGCTCACTGGAGACAAATAGAAAGGTCTTCCATTAATTATGTAAGTAAATTCATAGCCCTGATCCCCAGATATCCACTCTTCCTAGGTCTGGACACCAAAACAGAATAATGTCTGTGTGCATGCTCTCTCCCTGTGTGCCATGAAAAGTGTTTAATCTGAACCGTGGTGATTATACCTGTACATTGGTGTAGACACAGCATCTAAATCTAGTTTTGGTTTGCCCCACAGGACACAGGATTTTCTTATAAAATAAATAGAGAAAAAAATCAACTTCATATCCCTCTTTCATAAAGAAATTATGCTCCTAATTAGGCCTGCAAAAAACTGCTAGAACTACTTTGTGCCTCTAAACCAAAAGCCTGGATTCAAAGAGACTTTCAGGAATTCAGAAGTTGGACCCAGGCGTGAAATTAAAGACTATTGTAAACTCTTCACAAAGCTTTGGTTTTACTTCTGCCTTCTCTTTTTCACAGCTGAACCATTTGATCAACAAAGTTTTCAAAAAACTCAGTGAGCTGCTCTGAAACTCACTACAAAGTATGATACCAGCAACTTTGCTCAAAAATTTCTGATTTAAAAATGATGGCAGATTTGGTCTAATTATTGATATGTTCCAGAATCTTCTAGATTGTATTTCCTGCCGTTTTCCAATAACTTTCCTGATCAGGCTGAATCTGATCAGAACTGCAACCTTCCCCACTTTTAAACAGTGCCAGCAAGTTCCTTTAAACTCCTGCAGATAATTTTTTTCAGTTCAATGAAAATTTAATAATCAGTAATTCTCTTTGAGAATTCACCTTTGCCCTTCCCTTTAAAATAGGAGGGGATGGTGCAAGAAGATGGTGTAGTGCTCAACATCAGGAACAAATGGCTGCTGTCCTTGAAGTGATCTGAGCTTCTAAGGAGCCAAGAACCACCTGACAACCTAAAACATGTAATTATGTGTTAGCTGTCCTTTCCTGATTATGTTAGGAGGAAGTACTTGTATACTGAAATGAGCCCTCTAGCATGACAGAGCTCTATAGAGACAGCTCTGTCACTTGGAAGGGTGAATGCTACAGCACCCTTTTAATGTTCTTTCTCCAGGAAACAATGGTATTTGTTTGAAGGTGTGAGAAGGAAGACTGTCAAGCAATGAAAAGGACAGATCCATTGTGAAACAAGAAAAGTACTCACTGTGCAGCAGCAGCAGGTGCCAAGGATACTACAGGGTTTCCAGTAAAGGCTGTAATTAGGCCTTTTATGGCTATGACCAGAATCAGCAGTCTGTGAAGAGCAGCAAACTGCTCTCTTCCAGAAAACATAGGATTTCCCAAAGTTTTCCTTGGTCTTTAGAAGGATTCAGCCTTGCACAAAACTCTTCTGAGAAAGATGTCTGCAGTGCAGCCGTATGCAGTCCCATCAGATAGTAGTAAGCAAAAAAAGTAAATATTTTTTAATATATAGTTATTTTCTAAACAGTTACAAGATGCATAAAAAAGGTGTTTCTAATGTGACCTGTAAATTGATACTTGGTAAGCAATAAAATAATTAGCAGAATTCTTTAGAGAATCTGAAAATCTTGCACAGCAATATTTTAGTCAGACTTGGGGAGGATCTGTAGCATTTTGCAATAAAACCTTACAAATTAAAACATAATTTTTAAGAACTGATGTCAGTACAGAGACAGTAATATTTCAAGGAGGGAAAGCAACAATGAATATAAAATAGAAAAATGCATGAGAATAAAGACATAAGTTATACCAGGTCACAGATTAACAATCTGTTGTATTTCTTGCTCGGAAGAGTCACTTTTCACCATCCATTTCCATCTCTGGACACCCAGTCCATTTCCATCTTTGTAGATCTTCAAGGACAGACTCTTCAGATTATGATTAAAAAAACAGAGAAAAAATTTTTTTCTCTCCCAAAGGAAGTATCTTGGCTCAAATTAATTTGTGGTTTAAGCACTGGCTACAGATGGCAGCAGAATCTTAGAGAGTGAATATATAAGTGGATATGGGCAACAGAAATGAGATGGGATTGATGCTTGCCTTAAATAAAAGCCTATATAAGCTAAGTTTGAGGTTGATGAATGGTTTCTGCATATGTGACATTTTAGTGACTGCTGAATGTAGCGATTCTTGGCAGGGTGGTTATGGTGAAGTGATGCTGAGAGCCAGAGACAGTGCTGGAAAGCCAGAAATTATGGGATCTGCTCAGCTCTGTAATTTTGGCTGAATATACCAGTGAGCACATGAGTCACACCCTTCACTTTGCAATTTTTGTCTGGTTGATTGATATGAGAACACCAAGGGATCTCACTGAAGATAGATCTCAAACTCAGATATTAAAAGATTCGCCATGAATGCTCATCTTCTTTATTATACAGTGTTCGCTGTCTTTATTCTGGATTGCTTTGAATATCTATTTTGTCATTGTTTCCTTTTGTGCTCAAAACAAACAGCTTTTCTCCATCATGACTAAGAGAAGATGGCATTTAAGGTTAGAGTCATTAATTAGGTAGTCTTAGACTGAATGTGTACGTTACAGGAACATTTTACTTCTCAGCAGGTGTATTTCAGAGAGTGTTAAAATATTTAGTGCATTTTGTAATGGCTGTTTGAGGAATATATATTACCTCAAAACATTTATCGACTATTGGTTTCAATTATTGTAATTATGAATGTTGTTAACATTGCAGAGTCAACTCTACTAGTTAAATACAGATTTAGTCAGTAAAAAGGAGAAAGCATGGCTAAAGCAGGTAGAAAAATCCCAGACAGCTCACTGTACAGTAAAAATTTGTAAATGTGAAGATTGAACTGGATACGCAACAAAAGATGGAAAGAACAGATCTACCACAATCTTACTCTGTAGCATTTGGCATGTAAGGCAGGGTTGTGAAAGCCTGTACTTCATCAAGTAAGTAAATTAATAAATAACACAATCCATTTAAGATGCAATAACTCTTATTTACTGCTTAGATTTTCCCCATAGATAACAACAATTGTTCTCTGATTATTAGTTGAGATAATATTTTATTGTGTTTCCCATTTCTCTACAGTTGCATGCCTGCCTAGATTTCAACAACTGGGTAGAGATAAAGCATCATTAGTCTAGAGCAGAATTGCCAATTGAAAAAAAGAATTTTGATACAGGGCATGTGGGAAGGGCAAGAAAACACTTCTATCACTGAAACATGCCCTCAAGTCAGGACCATGTTTGTAAACTACCTGCCTCACACCCCCAGCACATGACAAGGCTCCAGGCTCTGTTTAGATTTAGCCAACAGTGGACTTTCCCATGTGCCAGAATTAGACTAGCAGTAGCTGCAGAACATCACCACTCTTATCCTCTACCATTACTGATGATTTTAAGCTGATTCAAGAATTCTGTTGCACACCTTTCAAATCAAAATGAAGTAAGCTTGAAATCAAACCTTAACATACCTACTCAAGTTTCAGAAGTTATGTTTCTCTGTAAGAAAATGCATACATGTTGCAAACCCCCAAGTAAGCAGAAGCGAAGTGAGCGTACATACTTCTTGTGGTTTAACCCCAGCCAGCAGCCAAACCCCACACAGTCACTCACACAACAGCAGGATTAGGGAGACAGTAGGAAGGGTAAAAGATAGAGAGCTCCATAAGGAAAGCAAAAGCCATGCACACAAGCAAAGCAAAACATGGGATTAAGTGCTTGCCATGGGCAGGCAGGTGTTCAGCCACCTCCAGGAGAGCAGGGCCCCATCACATGTAACACTGACTTGGGAAGACAAACATCATCTCTCCAAATGTCCCCAGTTCCTTCTTCTTCCCCCCACTTTATCTACTAAGCATGATGCCATATGGTCTGGAATATCCCTTTGGTCAGCTGGGGTCACCTGCCCTGGCTGTGTCTCCTCCCAACCTCCCATGAAGCCCCAATATCCTCACCACTGTGGCCGTGCAAAAAGCAGAAAATGCCTTGGCCCTGTGTAAACCCTGCTCAGGAATAACAAAAAGACCACTATATTACCAACACTGTGTTCAGCACAAACCCAAAACATAACCAAGTACCAGCCATTGTGAAGAAAATTAACCACCCTAGCTGAAACCAGCATGATACTTGATTAAGAACAGGTATGATCAGATGTTTACCATACCATGATTTTTATGATTTCATACATGAAACAGGCCTGACTGCTGAAGACTGCTTTTCTATTTAACAGCATGACAGGCAGATACCATGTTTCCCATAGCACTGTACATTTAGTTTCTTGGGAGCAAACTTGCATCACTGTATAATTAGACAGTTATATTTAAATGCACCTGCTGTGTCAGTGACTCTTCTCCGTGTCTTGATATGTCAAATCTGAAATTAGCCTGTGCCTTCTAGAAATGCCTTTAGTAAAGGGTGAGGAGATACTTTTCTGTAGGGTCAAATCCTGCAGGCGTTGCACCTGAAACAGTGAACTTGTTCCCAGATGTGCTGACCCACCTTCACAGGCTTTGTAGCCTCCAATGGGGCACGTATTGCATTCTTTTCTGTGCCAGCTCAACTTTAATGACCGCAGAAGGACAAAACATTGTTGAGTTCATATTGTCAAAGCAAACAATTACAAATCCTCCACATGCAAGCATGTTCTCTTTACCTTTCTGTTCTCTTATCCATAACAAGCATCTTTGAAAACCAGGCTGGACAGCAAGGAGCAGAATGGAAATTCTGTTCTTACTGTTACTCATATTGTGCCATTTTGAGCAACAAATGCAATGGTTTTAAAGTTGCACTATCAAAAGAGAGGGAGCATACATGTCAGAAAGTATGATAAGATGTGCTCTTCATAAGTGTCAGTCCAGATTAGCTTCAGTGCAGAAAAGCAAATCATTAAAAGTACTACCAACATCATCTTTGTCATAACAACAAAATGAGTAATGACAAATAGTTGGAATTTATATTGGTGCTGGCATCAATAACTTTGCTGGCAGAACCTCACCTAACATATTTACTTACTCCATCTTTTGGTTTAGCATATTTAACTACATATGGCATTCCCGAATTACATAAACCTGAAAGTGCTGAGTGTTCCTAATTCCCATTGACTTCCCGGTGAAATGGAAAGGATGCCTAGCACCTTGCAGGGTGAGAATGCAGCATTTTCCTATGTCTACTTCTGTTCCTAGCTCTCTTGTAGCAGAATCTCATAATGTGTATTCCAGATGGCTTTTGTTTCAAGCACCATTCCCCTCAAGCCCAACTGCTTATGAACTCCCTATAGATTACAGTCTGGAGGCTGGGAATTTCTGCTTCATTCTACAGCAAGGAAATATGTAAGCACTTTAATCTGTGTATTGGTAGCTGCAATGTTATAACAAAGACCCACTTAAGGCTGCACTATACTGAATAGAATTCGCAGATATTAGAAAAGCCACTGATTCAACTCAGCATATTTATTACCAATCAGATTTCTTAAATTTCCCAGCAGCAACTATTTCACTAGCAATGAAACAAACACACCAAAAAGATACAATACAATTTTCATGTCCTATCTGCTGCAAGAACTAGTCTCAAAATCAAGCACAAATGAAACCACCTGACTGTGTTGGCTCACTTTCAACACGCCAGTCTCCCTGACTTTGCCACAGAAATGTTCCGAGTCTCACACTGAGAATGACAGAATATATGACTCCAGTGGCCCATAAAAAGAAGCAGAGAAAATGTAAAGCTGGCAGACAATGTCATCTACTGGCAACAACTGTATGACTTTTCTGTTGATTCTGCTCCAAAGGTGCAGCTTCAAGACCAGAAATATTTGTAACTGTACACATGCACTGTAGTTAAAATACACTCTCATATATTTTATTCTACTAATGAAAAGAAATGGATGGCTAATTTCACACCTGACATACAGGTATGACTCAACAGAAATAAATGGAACTGCATCACTTGAGGCAAGAATAAATTTGACCCAGAGTTCTTGTTTCATTTTAACTTATCAAGAGAAACCCAGAGCTAAAATTAGCTTACAGTAGAAGTCACATGGTAACATGAATAAATCTCTTCCCACAAGTTCTGTGAAGATGCCTCTGGCTGTGAACCACAGCCATCTGTGGGCAATAATCCTGTCTATCTAATAAATATCAGGCAAAGTCATAAATTACGTGAGACTGCACCATACATTAGAATAAAGGAACAATGACAGATGGCAGAAAGCCCATGAGGTCACTGCAGGGGTGAATAGAAGTGTGCAAAATGTAGTGAAGGAACTGCTGGGAAATGTAGGTACATACAGTCTTCAAAATATTTTGCAAAGAATAAACAAACTACAGGCAAACTGAAAAATATACGGGTAAAAAATCATCCTTTCTGTGCTGCCATTTCACAGAAATGGAAATGCATCTGTATCTTTACACCCAGACCATGACAACTATTAAGTCTTTGCCACTTAATAGGAAGTGGAAAGGCACAGAATCTGAAAGAGGTTTTGGGGAGAAATTTTGTTCAGGAATTATACAATGCTCCATGTATTTTTTCTACCTGGAAGGTGAAGGTGGTGCAAAACAAACCAGGACAATGATGTGGATGGAAAATGTCTCTTAGAAATAGCTCTAAAATTCATCTGATTTTTGGAAGAGGTGCTCCTCTGTGGTTCCTCCCAGGCACCACAGCAATCAAACTGTAATATGTGAAATCAGATTCTGAAACTATTAGAAAGCCAGACAACAGCTAATTAAACTGACAAAGAACTTTAGATATTGAAATCTGGCTTCCTACCTTAAGTCTGTCTGTAGCTATAAAATGGAAAATACCTTAGAATCTAAAATTAAACATTTCTTTTGTGGCAAGCTAACCAAATGCTTTGATTAATCTGGTAATTTTACTTATGAACTCCAGCCTGAGTCAAATGTATTCACATAGGCAGTGTCACCTCTGGATACTGCAGATAAATACACTGCTCAAAAATGGCTCATTTCAATCCCTGGAAGTCTTACTGAAATACTTTCATTACTTGGTGCTAACAGAACTTCATCAAAAAAGCAAGAACTCATTGTCATGGCCACCTGCATGTTACTAAGTAGTTGCAATGTTTGTTTGAACAGGACTCACAGAGTGTCCAACTAAAACCGATTTTTTTCCTACAAAACACTACAATGGTTTATCAACTGAAAAATTATGTTTTGTAGATCTTGCAAAATATGCATTAATGAAAACATTTTGATGATTTCTCAGGTCAACTACATATCATGGGATGAAGGAAATGGGCCACTTTCCATTTTAAGTGGCTTTTCATCTGCTTATACCCCTTCTACTTATAAAGTTCTCTTTGTCCTATGTTAGATAAATTTTTTTCCCCACTTAAGAATGCGCTGTCAAATAGGACTTAAAAACATTCTTTTGAAAGTGGAAAAAACCCCTTTAAATTGCATTTGCTCAACATTAACCTCTAATCACTTGGGTTAAAAACTTCATATTGTTTCATATACTGATTCTCAAAGAACAATGGCACATACACCAATGGAAGTTTAATCTTCATGGCGCTTTCAGGTTTTTCTATGTCTATTATAGTCACTACTGGCAGATTTTGTACAACACTGACATCCCACACATCTCCCTACAGGACACAGTCCCATTTACACTACTTATTACATTAATCCAAAGACACTGAAGACTTCACAGGCACTGCCTGAAGTGTAAATGACAACATACTTCAGCGTTAATATGTTTATCCCATGGATTCATCAAGCTCTGGGTTGATATTTATAAATCTGACAGTATTGCTCACACGCAGCAGTGTTAAACACAAGATTATTTTTGCAGGATTGGGGGCTCATTTACACTACAGACTTGAATAACTTCTGAAAATCCAGTGTCTGCTTTCCAATAGCACTTACAATAATGTTGTGAAATATAAAATAATTGAAATCTCTCAAAATCCTTCTGGAAGATGGATATATCAACACTGAAGACTGAAGAATGCACTGCTATTATTCTCCAAGAAAGGAATAATACACAAGAGTTTTATCAACCTTTAAACAGTAAACAAAATGCACTGGAACATTCAAGCCAATTTCAGTGGTTGGGAGAGTAACCACCACCCAGAAAATTAGGACAAAATTTTCTGACTGAAACACAAATTAACTGCACTACATTACAGAACTGAGCAACTACACTTTAGATCACACTTTATAAAATCTGAGGCATTCATTAAAGGACAGGTGATGGTTTAAGGCAGTTCCAAATCTCCTCCTAGGGTACAGGGATCACGTGGTATTTTTAAGTCATCTGGAGACGTTAAAGGGAAATGTCGTATCCATCTGCCCCCTATTCACACCAGCCAGCAGGCAGAAGCCAGTCCAAAGTGCACACAGATATATATTAAAAGACATGGTCATGGCTGCTGCTGTGTCCTCCTACTTCTGAGGGAAAAAAGGAGGCAAAAATTTTCCAAGCAAAGCTTTGGAAACTCCCAGAGTTGAGACTTTTACATTGAACAATGCATTAAGAATATCTGGGAGGGAAAATCCTGTGCTGGCAGATAGGAGCACTGGATGATCTACAATGGTCTGTTCCATTTTTAAATTCTATCATCAGATTTGTCCTCAAGTACAAACCCTCTAGGAGTTTCTTGGGGGCGGTGCATCCCTCCACAACCCCTACTGCGGGCTCTGGCTTAAAAGCCACAATAGAGTCCTTAGAATCTAACAACAAGAGCTATTCTAGGCGCTGGTTAGGAAAATGGGATTTAAAGGAAGTTTCTACTATTGTGCAAAATTAGGGCAAAAAATCTCCTTTCAGATAAGCAACAAAGTATATCAATTCCAACAGTTTGCTCTCCTGCTGTTGTATCCATCATAAAGAAAGAAGTCTTTCTGTGGTGAATAAAGGTGATCGTCTAATCAATTAAGATTTCATAGAAAATACGGAACAATTCATCTGTCTGCCCCACCCTCTTCCCAGGTTGAAACAGGACCTTTCCACTTTACTCTGCATGTCACTTTTGTTAAAATGACAGGCACCTCACAGAAAACACCAAACATACATGTAGAGAGAGAAGAATTCCCATTTTGAGATCCACCACACGAGTGAAGGTTTTTGAGCTATGAATTTGATTGCTCTGTATTGGACAATTGCTTATATAGCATGATATGTATCATTTTTGTATGTGTGGTTATTCATACATTACAGTCCGATCATGATTACACTTTTTTGATTACACCAGTATTATTAAAGGCATTTCTGAAACTGATGTAAAGTGTACACGGCACAGAAGTAATAGTAATACCATTCACTGACCTCATTATTGTCCATGACATTTCACTGATTCAGTTGAATATGGCCAATATCTCTACCAAGCACAATCTATTTTGGCCTATCATGGACTGTGGCAGACTTAGGTTTCTTTTACACTTGTTGAAAACAAGTTTTTTTTACACTATGTTGAAAACTTTCAGCTGAAGTTTGAAAGTTAATTTCTTTTAGCCATAGCTATGTATTATGTTAGTTATTCTTTTATCCTATTTTACTTGAAGATATCTTAGAGCCTCCCAACTCCTCCATTGAAGGATGAAGAAACACCAGATGTTCGCAGTACTGAGTCTTAAGGCTAATGTTGCTTCACAATGACATTAACTTCAAGTTGGTATAGCTCTTATGCTTTAGCCTCTAATGACAAGGACAGCGCCAGAGTATAGCTACATTTTCTCTTTATTTGGCTATAAGTTGAAAACAAGTTCTGACTTCTGATCATTTCACATGCAGGAAATATAAGTAGAAAAAGAAGCATTAAAAAATTAGATTTAGAAGGTTAGCATTGTACCTGCAATACCTGAAATATATTCTAACGGAATTTCTCCATTGCTGGTATTTGTTTAAAAGGGTTTGGCTTAATAAACAAAAGAGAAAAAATAAAGAGAACAATAAATTAAACAAAACACGGATTGCTGTCTATATGAAATGCAGAGAAAATGCATAGAAACAAAGAAGGAAAATATATCCTCTAAAAATAAACTATAAGACATTAAAATATAGATAATGTTATACCTTATCTAATCTACAAAAAAACCCCAAACCCAAAATGAACAACAACAAAAAAACCCAACCAAAAAGATTTGCAAAACGTACCAATTTTACTCAACTTACCTAGGGTTCGCACTGCGATTCATAGAATCTGTTGTTCTACTGGTTATGCTGCATATGCTTTTGAAATATTGAACTTTAACACACATACTGTTTTATGAATATATTTCCCTTAAAAAGCCCAATCAAGCAAAGCAGGTGTTTATGGAGTGTATTTGAAAATATGATTTCTTTTACCTGACTTTTCCCCATTTCAGCATTTGGACATATGGTGCTACTCTTGGGGATGGTCCTGTGCAGGGCCAGGAGTTGGACTTCATAATCCTTGTGGGTCTTTTCCAACTCAGTATATTCTGTGATTCTGTGAAAGATAGTGTCACAGCTGGCAGTGCTTCTACTTGTGAGAAATTAGAGTCACAAGATCTTAAAGATAACTGATAACCCAACATAGACGAATATATTTTACAAACATCCCTGTAGGACTAAAAAACCTGAAAGAAATTCCCAGATTTATATAAAGAATTTCCCACCCTCAATAACTATTCTGGAATATTTATTTAAGAGAAGGAGAAGCAATAAGAAGACAAATAAGTATTATCTTCTTGGGAAATGCTTCAGAAAGAGATGATATATAGAAGTGGAAATTCTCAAATGATTGCTTTCTTTCTCTAGAGAGGGTTGGGTTAGTGTTACACGACATTTTCAGATGTTTCTAACTTATATTATCATGAAGTGTTCACAGTCCCCTCAAAGCAGTTTTTGCCCAACCCTGCTCTTTGCAGCAGTGCTCTTTTTTTATCCAAGAGATGAGCAAAAAAAGAATCTAGATGTTTTAAGCTCACAGAAAGAAAGACAGAACTTAACTACCCTAATTCTTGTATCTTCCTGACATAAGACAGACACCCCTACTGCAATTTCAATAAAATGCTATGATCTTAAAATATAGCACAGCCATGGATGTTAATAGGACTCAGTATAGTAAACCTATGCACCAGAGAGGCTCTGCAATCATACTGCAAGATCTGGCTTAGCAGAACTGATGAATACCCTATGGAGATAAACTTGGCTCAGACCTCAGTTGATCCTTAGAGCTCTCTCATTCTAGGCCAAATGAAAATCCACAGAAGCAATCGTTAAATGCATCTCCATTTTTTTCCGGGGAAGTACCTGCAAAATAAAAAGTACCATAGTGTTTCTATAACTGGAAGCATGAATAAGCAAGACAGGATTGCAGACAGAAGGGTGAACTGTCTGCCTGGTGGGGAACAGGCCTCATATGCCCTTCAGATGTTAGAGTCATGATGCAGCAGTAAAAAAAGTAAAGAAAGAAGCAGGGGAAGCAGTCAATAGGTCAAGGAGTACAAAACCCCTACTAAGCCCTATCATGCTGCAAACTGCTGTCCTCTTCTCTCTCCCCATCTGCTCTGTGACTGGATCATCAGGCACTAGGAGGTGTCTAGCATGGCCTTGTTCTGGATTTCAACACGCTTTTGAGAATGGTGTAGCAAATGGATGATTAGCTGATCTAGCTACTCAAAACAGCGCTCACTGCTGTTCTATTCATTTTTGTGGCACTGGCCATCTCTCAGTACTTTTGACACTCTTCCTTGGTCACTTTCCATCCCATTGAGAAGCTCGGGGAGCCAAGTACAGTTTGCCAATTACTTAGGATTCTCTAAAACTGATAAAAAGTAATTAGAAACATTAGCAACTCTGCTAATTATCTCAGTCATTGCAATCACCATGTGAGACAAAACAGTGATGTTGAGCAAGGAACAAAGGCATAACTAACCAGCACAGTAGAAAATTGTTGAACAGGAAGACCACTCACCAAATCACAGATGCTTTACTATGTATTGATTTATATTTCACGTGTCTTGGTGATCATTACAGCAATACATATATATCACATTAAAGCCTGTTTAGGGAGCTTAACATGTTGAAAGAGGTAGTGTGTTTTTATTTAACTGATGAATGGGCATTTGATGCCACTATTACTGGTTCCCTGCAAAGGAAATTAATATGTCAAACCTTACTTTGTGGGTGTTGCTATGAATTTCACTACATCTGAGGAAAATAAGAGAAGAAAAAGTATCAGTCCAATATAAAACTTGATTATACAGAAATTAAATCAATTAATTAACATGTAAAGGAAGATGTCTTGCAACTCACACTATAAGAAAAAAGCCAGAAAAAAATATTAGCAGCTAATAGGAATCACAGTTCTGTGATCATTGATATTTTTTTTATTTGTCAACAGCATTGTCCTTTAATCACCAAGCTACTGTCAGCCTCCTCCTGTTCCATCTGATCATATAGATAAATCACTTGCATATATCCTTATACCCTCTTGTGGCTGACACTAGGCAGCATTAGTTACAAATACACTGCCAGTTTGAAAAGAATGAAGAAATATAGAAAAATAATTTTAACTTCCCACATAGTTACTTCAAAAGCTTAATGATTTGACCACTCTTTTTATCAACAGGCACTTTATAAGCCTGGCCTGAATAATTCATTGGCTAGACAACTGTGGCAAAAATCTACAAAGTATCACATCCTCAGGGGCAAAAACCAGTAACAATGTTAAATAGTGACCAGACTACTGTATTTTGTTTAAGTGTTTTTGTTAGGTGTTTCAGTCCAAATTCAGAATAACATCTTAAGCCTGTGATTAAGGTTCCATTGAATTCAAAGCATTCACAGCACATGCCTAAAGTTCAGTGTTTCCATTTTTTTTTTTTTAATATAGCCAGACTGTTAAAAAATACCCAAAAAACCCAAAAAACCCACGACAACAAAAGTACAATACTGTTAGAGATTTTGGCAATTTGTTTCAAGAATATCAGACCAAGTTGCTGAATAAGCTAAGACAATACCGTCTGCATTTCTAGCATGAAACTTCCTAAACTGTTTTCATTATCTAGACTGAAGTACAACCAAGCAAAGAAACGTAAGTAGAGAAATAACTTTTTAATTTCTCTATGAAAACGTTGTTTTTCAATCACAGTGCTTGTTAGCAATAGTCCATCAAGTCAATTATAGTGTAACCACAGAACAGACTAGTGACTTCGGTGATTTAGTGAATTGCTGAAAAGTCAAGTATGACAAATGTTGGAGCAATGATGTCCATCACTTTGAAGAAAGTGATCTTCAGCCTCCTTTACAAAGACCATCTCTGTCAGTCCCACTAATGCTTTCTTCTTGGAATCTACACAAGAAGCAAAGATATATTTGTTAATATACTTTGGGTTAATGGCTTGGATCTGTAGGCAAGTGTAGATAAAGAGGTGATTTAAAATAATTCTGATTGTTAAAGTAGAAATCAAATTTGGGTAATAAAAATAGAAAGCCTGGTGTTGGCATCGAAATGTTATTATGTAATATTCCATTTCATTATTGTGCAAATCAGTTATTAATATAGACTGTGATTTACATATATGAAGTATATATACACACAATGTCATATGCAAGCTTACATATTTGTGTGTACGTACAAACATATATATACACATGCTATAATCTATATAAGAGAAAGAAGCAGAAAAGTCAACAGTGCCTTTTCTTACTGTTATGGCTAGTAAGGGCATTAGCCAGATGTTGAAACTCATAGGCATCAAACAACAGTGATCATTATAGTCTTCAATCACCCCATTTAGAATTTACAACAAGCTAAGCAGAAAACCATTATTTCCACCTTCAGTATAAAGTTTTCCTCTGGCTGAAAACTGAGCTCTGCAATGGACTGATGCACCATCTGTTCTAACTTCAGAACCCTTTTCCATGAAACTTCCAGCAAGGGGAACAAGCTATTGATGAGACCCCGGAATATAAGGACATCATTAGGGAGTATCATAATAAGATTAAAATCCCTTGAGGGATCTCATCAAAACCCAGATTAAAAAGAAACCAAAAAAAAAGAGAAAAGACTGACATTATAGTAACAAACCATAATATAAGGCATAAAATTAACAAACATTATGAATTAATCATACTTAGACAATTACAATCCATATGGCTAGTTAAACTCAATCTGCTACATGTAGTGGCATAGTCTGGATACTGTATATTCAATGCCAGTGCATTTCTCCCAGGATGTAATTACTTAATTTTGTGAATGAGAAAATGATGTGTAAAAGCCAATGTTTCCATGGATTCAATGCCCCAAGTCAGATAAAATGCATGAATGCTTATGAAATCTCGTGACACTTTTTAACCCTATTTCATCACACTCATATTACCTTTAGGGATGTAAGAACAGTGAATCACCTTCACACTCACTACTAAGGTTAATACAAGAAACAAACTGTGTTCAAAGTCTAATTTTCTGCAAACAGGATTCCTAGGATTTAGATTACAACAAATGGCATAAGATTGAATCAAGCAGTAGTTCTTGAGGATTTTTATCACTTGAAGCACACACATTTGGATTCCGAGAGCAACCACTTTTTCCTTACTGTTCCACTTATATTCAGACAGGAGATTTCAGTCTCTCAGAGGAGTTGGCATTGAGATTCTGGTTCACTTTCCTCTTTTGTCTTATATAGCATGTCACGTCCGGTGATATTATACAATTTGAAGATGTGGGAAGTTGCAACTCCTCAAAAAACCAAAAAAACAAAACCAAACCAACAAAACACCAGACCAAGCCAACTCTAATATTTTAGTCCTTTGTAGACTCTGTAAGGAATTTCAGGCTAATGCTTGTTCCTTTCTCCTACCAAGTTCTGGAGCCCAACTTGTTCTTCTACAACATCTGGAAGATAACAGTTTATATCCAGCATAAGCAAATTAGTTGGGCAATAAACTTCACCACTTTACTTGTTCTCTGAACAAACTTGAATTTAAAAAATATGAACATTTTAATTAATGACAGACATGTTAAAAAAAGGGAGTTGTTACATGGAAAAAGAACAGTAGATACCTCAGAACTATCTCAAGATTTATTCCATTCAGTTATTCAGATCAGGCTGCTAGAAGGAGGAAAGACTGTATTCTTGTATAACAGAATCTTATGCCTACCAGAGGACTGGTTTTGGAGGGAGAAGACATCATCTTTCACTTAGCTCATTAAATGGTTATTAAAAATAGGTGGGACTAGTGAACAACAACAAAAATGAAACATTTTATGGAATTGTGAGGATTTAAATTGTCATAGGTCCAGAAATTATCATTTGCACTTTCCTATTTAAGTATCCACAAAGTAATATCAAAACCCAACACAGGTCTATAAGCTCCAGGTTTACTTCAGTCATTTTGTTTCAAGAACAACAATCACAACAAAGACATTAAATTACTTTGAGACCCTGGCCATAGAAATCCAAATTACTTTGCATCTTTGAGTGAAAGTGCAAAAAAAAATGTTATGACTGTTTGAAATAAGCAGATGTTTGTTAACCTACGACTCTTTTGCATACAAAGGATTTCTGGTTCAGGGTTCTTCTTTGCTTTCCAGGGGACAGGTACAAAGAAATGAAACATTTTCAATTTCCCAATCTCTGACTGGCAGGCCTTATTTAGAAAATACGTACTTTCTTTGGGTCCATAATGTCATTTATCTTTGTTATTTCTGACATGGGGCACCTACTACATTGTGCAATTCCAGGCAGGTAATTTGGCTTCCTTCATAGTAATTTGATGTGCTCCAAACCTATTTAAAAGTTGCAGTGTGGTTTCGTAAGCAAACTAATCCCAGAGACAGCACAGAAGGCTTTAGAACACAAATGTGCAAGAGCAGAGTCTTGGTCCTGATGACTATGACCAGTAAATGCTTTTCTTGTTCAATAATATACACTTAATTAAAGGAACCAAAGGGCACTCTAGTCAGTCTTGTGGAATTATTGATGCACATTTTGAGTGGTTACAATCATTCAGCTTTCAGCCACATGCTTTATAATACCTTTTTAGGAGCACTATATTCACCATGAAATCCTGTGCTTGTCATGACTTCTTGCTTAATTAAAATAATGTAATCAAAAAGCTCACAGAACAAATGTTGACTGAAAAAATTATGCTAATCTTATACATATCTACTATTCACATATTACTTTCAGCAGAATAAGTTGACTAATGTGTTAATAAAATGAAACATACCCAACTATCTTGTCAAATGCTATTTTTATCTCAGCATTTACATACATTTGTCATGAAGGGGGTACATTCTGAGTAAAAGGAATAAACACTGTTATGATTAAACATGTCTGACATGATGTTTTCATCTGAGCATCAGGCAATGCCACATGCATAGGAAACCTGCACTCATGCAGTCGTAAAGCCAATGGCTTCATATCAAAATCAAACTTACAGAGAACAGGACAGCTTTATTTAGCAAGGGGATGCATCTGATTAGATTTGTTCTGAATTTGGCCCTGAACACTCAGATTAAAAATGTGGCACAAAGCTTGAACCAGGTACAGCCTGCTAGGATTGAACACTGCATTTCACTGAGACCAGAAGAATTTTTGTACAGAAGGAAGAAAACTGAGAAGAATCTTCTCACAGTCCAGATCTACTTCAGAATGTTATCAGTGTCAGGAAGCGAGAGGGGCCCAGTCCCCTCACACATGAGAGACATGCTTGACTCTCTGCACCAGGAAGGACTTAAAGTATTGCACTTACACAAACTGAGAGTTAAGAAAAAAGGGAAGAGCAGAAAGACCGGTAAGGAGAGGGACTGGAGAAGTGGTGCCATTTCTGCCTTTGGAAAAGGCCAGGTAAATCTATATAATTATGCACCCAAGCTTTCTCAGAAAGGACAGGTCTTTTAGCAGCCTTTCCTCTACTCTCTGAAGATACTGGAAAGAGATAATCAAGACCTGAGCTGATACAGGAGTGTACACTAATGACTTGTCTGCTTTCTCTCTTAGTGCTGCCGGAATTCAAGTACAATGCCAAGAGTATTTCTCACATTCTTGCTCCTGAATATGCTGGGAACTCTCTATAGTCCATTTCTAATGAATACTGCCCTGCCCCCCAAATTCTTTAGTATGCTTGCCTAGCAGCAGCATTACCAAAAAGTTTAATTTTTTTCCTCCAGCACCCATGTAGACAGAATACAATGTGCAGAGATAGATTAACTTTCTCATGAGTCTCCTTGAACTGGCGGCTCTTCTGATGTCAACACTGTTTCACACAAAGTCTGAAATCATCATTGTATAAGCCCTGCAGGGGGAAAAGAAAACATGAACATGTGAGACAGAGCTGTACTGCCATCATCCTCTTACTGTGTTGTTGATTATGAGAATTTGTGCCTAATCCATAGATCAGTCAAAAGCATCAATGGCTTAATGTCAGCGACAAATTCATAAGGTATCTATAAGCAATAAGAATGTTTTATAGCAGCCTTTGGACTTGGACAACTTCAGACCTAAAAATGCACAGGAAACAAATTGTTAATATTAGCAAGAAACAAGATAAGATTAAGAAAACCCCATTAGTAGTTCACAGATCAATAAACATTTTCTTGTCTGAGATTAAAAAGACATAAATATTTCAGAATTTGATAAGCACAAAAGACTGATTTTATACCAAGGAATTTTCAAAAAAGGCGGCCTATATGCTTTCCTAGAATGATGATCCAATAAAATGAGAAAGGTATTGAAACCTGAATTTAGCATATACACACAGGAAAATTTGTGGTAAATCTCTCTTGGGATGGTCAGAAAAAAAGCTCTAATAAACCAGCAATGCTTTACTATTTTATACCATCTTTTACCGATGTATTTCAGGTACTTTCAGGGGAAGAAAATATCCAGGTTTTTCTTAAGTTAAAAAATTTGTCTCTGCCACACAGTCTCATATAGCTTAAATTCTTAATTATTTTAGCTCTCTTACAGTCTTCTGTAGCCTGTTTTGCAATGGAATATCCCAGTACATCTTAAATTTTTAATTATCTCAGATCTATCTACCAATCTGTCTTCATGTCAGTTTCTTGACCTTCAGCTCTATCCTTTGCCCATTTCTTATTGGGAATACCTTAAGACCCAGTGCTATAACTCAGAAAAAAAAAAAAAAGGGAGGAGAGGAGTTTTTGTATCCACCAAAAAAGAGTTTTAATATTTTCTGGGAGACTTTTTCTTTTTCTTTTTCTCCCCCCCTTTTCTTTCCTGGCTTTCTACTATGAAAACCTGCCATTTCCAATTCAGCAGTCTCCCTTAAAAACCAAAAAAGGTTACTGTGCCATAGGATAACACAAAACTAAGCCTGAAAAATCACTTTATTTCTAATTTAACTTTATTCTTTTGCCAAACCCCACCCTGCAGTGTCTTAACTCAAAGTACCATAACAGAAAGCAAATCTACAGAAATGCAGCTGAGTTCATAAAAGCATTCCAATACTCTGGTTTGCCATAAACCTTTATAGATACTTCAAACTAGCAATAGTAAAAGAGAAAAAGAGCCTGTTGCAGTGGTGAGGGCCCAGAACAACAAGATAGACCTTTCTGTGGAGTGTTTTAAGCATAGTTCATTTGATTCACAAAGATTTCAGGAGGTCCTATAGGCACTTATGTTGGTACCTGTGTTAGAAGGATAACCCTGTCAGCAGAAAAACTCCAATGGCACACCTCATCTTTTCTGATTGGTGATAGACAAAGGGATACTTTTGCATTCACTGAGGTGAAAAGTGAGAAGTCTACCTTTCCAAAGAGGGCTCCACTGTGTCGTTTAAGGGACTTACTTACTTTGGAAACAGGCTGTTCTAGAGAGATTGGAAAGTAGCCTGTCTTTATGAGGCTAACCCCCAGAGATCCACACAAGCATAGACTCATAGAAACATTTTGGTTGGAAAAGACCCTTACTGGCTGTTATATATAGTATATTGAAATACGCTAGACAAGAGGACCTGATCACAGGAGAGCACACAATAGGAGAGACTAAAGGGCACAAGAGCAATGTCTTGTTCAAACTACAATAATTCAGGTTCCAAAAATACTGCTAAAATTAATCACTAACCCTGCCCTAGAGAGAACACTCTTTGTTTTAAAAAATCATCAAAATTAAAATCAGAATGGATTTAAAACCAGTCATGTATTTCCTGAGCACTGCTGTCATTGGCTTCATGTTTCTTGTTACATTGAATAAATAAAATCAAGAGAAAACAGAACATTTTAAACAGTCATACATCTATAGCACATGGATTCTGTGTGCTTCTGTCTCACTTTTCTGGTTGCTTAGCTTGAGAAACAGCAAAAAAGGATAAAGGCTATTGAGATGTGTCAACCTCCGTGACTCAAAACAATTTTTTTTTCTGTCACAGCCTACTCTTTCCTATGGTTTGTTATTTTAGATGATAAATTTGGAGTAATAATTATGACTGACACAGTACCAGTAGTAAGCAGTAAAATAACAGGCAGTTCATAACAGGCTGTGGACAGTGGGAAGATTCTTCTCAGTTTCTTCCTTCTGTACAAAAATTCTTCTGGTCTCAGTGAAATGCAGTGTTCAATCCTAGCAGGCTGTACTTGGTTCAAGCTTTGTGCCACATTTTTAATCTGAGTGTTCAGGGCCAAATTTTCTATGAAATTACTCTCATAAGATTGACTTCACAGAAGTACAGTCACCATTTCTGAGATTTCTGCAGAAAAATATTTTGATCAACTGAAAAATATTACATCAGTCAAAATAGCATAATACATACCCTTTGTGAAGTCTGGGACTCTCTGTGCCTAACATACCTGCAAGTTCTACCCATTGGGGAAAAAAAAAGCCAAACCAGGAATTACTACTGAAAGACAAAGTAACACTGGGGAAGGGTGAGCAGCTGACACCTTTGATCTTCTTTCTGCTGCAGCAGGAAACACGAAGGCTACCTGAGGAATGCCTGACACACTCTGGTAGTTTTAACCCAAAGAAAGCAGGGCAGCTACTCACAGAGCATGTTTCATTCCAAAATACAATGTTTCCTCAAGAAAGCAATAAATTGCTCTGGTTTAATTTGCAAGGTTTTTGTTGGTTTGGTTGGTTGCTCAGGTTTTTTTCCCTAAGCTGTTATTTCCCAGAGTCAGGTATGTAAAGCTGAACATAGGCAAACAGAACAGTGTATTTTGATTGTGATGCTCCATGAGTAAATTCCATCATGCATGCATCTTTCATTTGATGTTTCCATAATTCCATCCATAGTGCTGTTTCCTCAACTCTCCAACCCCAAAGCCATCTTACCCTGAAACAGCAAATGCCAGCATTCCTTCGAAAAATAAAGCAGGAATTTCTTCTGTTCTCTTAGCATATGTAAATGCTCTTGAAGAACTCTCACCGATTCTTCTCTTTCGATTTTGCCTCATCAAATTTTTCTGCCTCAATCAAGGCAGATTTCTTCACTTCCTACCCAGTGATATTTTTCACCTGCTTGAAGAAATCCCTTCTCCTATTTATCAATCTCTCTTCTTTCATCTCCTGTGCAGCAGGCACCAATGCTTCTCCTTGCTTGTGCTAAATCTCCCAGGCTCATTAGTCCTCTTCTCCGCCCTTGATCTTCATCTTCTTCACCTTTGTGATTGTCTTCCATGTGCTTTCTGATATCTGTGACTTTCTGAAAACCTTTTCCCTTAGCACTGCAGTACTTCTGCTTTCTTCTGTGACTATCTCTGCATGATCCTCTAACCCTGCAGTATTTCTTGTTATTGCTGTAAACTGCTCACCTTGTACTTTGCTTGCAGGTCTGCCTCCATCGGCTTCTGAGGAATCAGACTATTTCTTTTGTCCTTTCCTGATCAAGATGCTCTGTCTTTCCACCTTCCACTCCATGAGTCATCCTCCTTTTTTTTGTTCTTGTACACCTCTCTGACACATTGATCCCACAGCTTTACCTAAGAGATAATTGATATCTCCCTCTTCCCATTTGGTGAAATCTAAATGATCAAACTTTCCTGCTTTTCTCATCAGCTGTTTTTACCATGTGAAAGGAAGCTATTGTTCTTATAACTATTTCCAAACTTATAAAATTATATTTGGAGAGTGATAGTATTGCATTAGGCTGAAGAAACAAACGTTACACAATTGCAATTCTAATTTCATATTGTATTTGTTCATGATTTTAAGGCTGCAGCTATTTAGAAAGTACTGCAGATTATGATTTTATTAGGTCATTTCTACTGCCATCAAGAGCAAGCCTTGCTGTAAGCTTTGAAGTTGGACATTTTTGCTGTACACACAGTAGTGGTCAACATAAGCACTATTAAGGTGACATTGCCGAGTCTGTATCTCAAGTAGTTTCAGCTCTTGACTCAGGACTAAAATAGTGAACCAATCTCCATGTCTGCTCAATACCTCGACCTCTTTCTTTAGAAAATAAAGGCTAGCAGTGGGATTTCTAAAAAACAAACAATTATGCCCATCAACCTGATGGGCCCCTAATTTTTTTATTTTTAAATTTTGTAACAAGGCCGAGATTTGGAACATAAACTCTGCTAACAAGACACAGAAAAGATACAATAATTCCATATTTCTGGCTAAAATATTTTCAGCTGAGCTATGTGAAGACACAAACAATAACAAGGACAACCATGCTCAGACAACCTCTTCTACCACCAATTGATGCCAACAAGAGACTTTTCATTGACTTGGATCAGGTCCCAATTAGCTGGAAACAGTATGTGCATGCTCCAGCACTCAGGTGATGAAATGGTTTGTTAGCAGACCACATGGTTTTGATTAGAGGCCTAATGAACTAATGCCTTAAATCAACAGGAAATGCAGTATCTGGTCAGCACTTCATTGCTTCCTTAAGCCCCAGATACATCTTAGTATTGCCTCCAGCTCTCTTATGCTACCCCAGTGCACAAAAATATTAAGGAAGTAGTTCTTTAGAAGAAAAAGAAGTAGATATTAATATATTAATTACTACAAGTGAGACACAGGAAAAGAAGTGTTGCTGGTTCCAATATACTATGCATCAAGTTTCTTCCAACTGAGACAAAAATCTTAGGCCTTCTCTAGTTTTCACTGTCCAGTATATTCTACAGCATGTTCTTTGAATAACTAACCAGAGTTAATGATGTAAAACATACTTATTGATTCATAAACGTATTTGTCTCTAGTAGATATTAAAGTACTTTATACTGATATTTACATGCTGTATCATATTGAGATGTTTGTATCTGTGGCAAATAATTTTACTTGGTTTTTACAGAGTCCCCTGACCCCTACCCAAAATTATCATTAATAGGGATTCCATATTTCCACACAGCTTGTCAGTTTGATTATTTAAGTTCTTATTTGGTGTACTGAAGACCTTAACCACCCCTTCAAAGCATGCAGCTCCCTGTAAGGCCTCCAATGTCTGAAATACATAAGGATCATCATCATCATAATAGCATGGCAGCTGTGCTTCCTATAAGCCAGAAAAGTTGGTCCTGTACACAACAGACACACCTCAGCCACAGTGTGCCATCTGCCTAGTTAGCAGTTAGACAGACACAGCAGATAGGAACAGCTGCTCCTGACAATGTGAAAAACATCAGTACTTCCTTAAAGGCTTTGGCAATGTGGATAAACAATTTCAGTGAAAAGAATATTTTAAATTGCCGCAAATTTTCGATGCAACTGCTATTATGCATCACACCACAACAAAGTGATTATGCTCAGTAGAATGGATTTTGTTCAGCAACTGTAAGACTGTTAAGGGATCTTTTTGTTGTTTGTGTTGCTTTTGGTTTCGCTTTTTTTCCTCAGTTTTACAGAAAACCAGTTAAAAAGGTTAAGAGACCATTTTGTCATGGACAAGGTTTCATGGCACACTGCAGTAATGTACTGTGAATTTTTTCTATTTCATTCTTTCAAGTAAAACAATTTTACCTTCACAAGTTCACTATGGTCTTCATCTTGAACTATTTATTTAGGCCATTTATGTAAAGACTGGATTTCTGAGAAACCTCAATACTGTGTCTGGTCTGCAGCAAAATTAAGACTTATAATAAAGCATTGTGAAGATGGGAGAGTGTTTGGAAATGCAGAGAAACAGCATAATGCTTGATCTTGGCAGCTATATGTTGCCAAAAGTTGGATTTTACAGTGAGTAAATGTTAAAATGCAACAGATGCATGGAAAGATGACAGGCTATAGAGGATGGGTGAACAGATAAGCACTACACACACACACACTTCATACCTACACAGTTTTTCTCTTCTCCTTTGTTACTGCTCATGAATAAACAGAAAAATTCTAGGTGTCTGACTCTGGAATGAAGCTGCTCATTCAAACTGGGGGCTCTGTGCCCCTTTTGGAGGTCAGCTGGTTGCAGGTAGGAGGAATGGAAGACAGAACAGCTATCTCTCACCTGCCTAACCATGCATAAGGGAGCAGATATTGCATGGTGTCTCTCACCACCTCCTTCCTGTTTGAGTACTCACAGTCTGGAGATGGAGTAGAACATTACTGTAAGTAGGCACTGGCAGTGCAGAAGTCAGGCATGGAAAGAGTTAGCAGTACAGACTCCACCTCAGAAACTGATATGGAAATAAAACCTATTTATAGAAAAAAACCAAAAACTATCTGGAAACATAACACAATTGCTATCTTAAATTTTGTATATATTAAACTTTCTGGCTGTCTCCATAAGTGTGAGATTTATGTTAGTTGTGAAAAGATCAGTAATTGGAGGCAAATTAATGAGAAACTTGCTGTCATATTACAGCATGCATTTTTAACGGAAATCTTTAAATATTTGGACAAAATATCTATATATTTTTATATGTTAATTCTTTAACTGGTAAATGTAATTATCTAACTCTAAAGCAAAAAATATAAAAGGACAAAAATGGATTTAATCAAAATATTCTGTCATTGCCATACATAAGCCACCAGAATATCTTTTCAACAAATGAAATTATTCTTTATTTTATGCTTTTAAAAATGCATTAGTGTAATTGCTCTGCAACAAATTACCTTCTGTGCTATAAGCGTGGCTACAACATCCCTCGCATGTACATCAATTGTGCATATTGTCATGATGTTCTGATGATCACCAGGGGTGAGTTCCCCTAACAGCATGTTTATAAGGGCATTCAGTTGAGCAATCTGCAAAATAATTATATTTCAATGGAGATATTACACTGTGGGGAAAAAAACCTATTATATGTCAAGTGCTAAATGGAGCAGTTATAGAACCAAGACACATTTATTGGTGCTTTTAATCAAAGCAAATAACTTTCGCAAACTAATAATGGTGTTGTTTTCTTACAATTTTAATTTTACTCCTTAATAACAAAAATACACTTTTCTGCTGGCTCCCAGAACTTAATTTCAGAAGAGATAAATACTAGTCTGATACTGCACTTGGAATCCCAGTCTGTAACTGCACACGTGATAAAGCTAATAGATGTTTAAAGTATCTCACATATGCTTTAAAACTCTGCTTCCAAAACAGTCACAATACACTTCATGATTACTACAGGAAATGCAGGGGCTGGGGAGGGGAGGGAAACAACAACTCTTTGGGGCCTGAGTGCCTTGATCATGGTGACTTCTTTGTGCCAGAGGAACATGAAAAGCAGGATCCCTGAACAGCTTCCTACATCAGACTGCTAAGTAATTCCCCATCCTGATGGGAATGGTGACACTGAAGAGATGGCCCTAGAAGCCACTGGCAGGCACTATGAATTAGACTTATTCCCAGGCATCTGGACATCTTTATTTAAAAAAGGATGCTTCTGAACAAAAACAATGAAGTATTTTTGGAATTATTTTTTCGGGGGAGGCGAGAGGGGAGGGAGGGAAGGGGATGGGGAACCCAGAACAGTCCTAAATTACACTTGCTATGAAATAACAATAAGCAAATAAGCAAATCTGCTTTTTAAATGGTTTCAAGACAAATCTTTGACAAAGCCTGCCAAAGATATTAAGGCACTGATTTTAAAAAGCTGATTGATGCAGAATCCCACCTTTGCAATAGGGGAGTGTTCGCACTGATGAAAGAAACAAGATTTTAAACACACACATCCTTACGAGATTGATGCAGTGGAAAGTAGTGTAATGTTTTCTAGAGATCACTTGATTTTGGCATTTAAATTTTATAAACCACTAAGGTTTCAAAGATTTGACTTACACCATAAGACTCATGTCTTTAAAATTACCATTTTTATACATTTTGTGCATAACAGGTTCTCATACCTACTTGTGATTGCAGACTTTCAGATTATTTCCAACTATTCTTTTACATCCTTGAAGATTTCACCATCCTTAGCACAGACTCTCAGTATCTAACAAATCAATTGTTTCAGCTGATTTTGTAGCTTATTTTCACATGCTGCAGCTTCAATGATTTTTTCTGCAAAAAAGTTGCGGAGTTCCTTCTAAATTCACTGTTATTCTACCTAATGTAAATACTATTTCCTCTAACATCTTATGGAAGAAATTCATATAAATATCATTACTAAGTGTTAATAACATCGCAGACTTTGTCATGTTGCTTCTGAAGATCTTCTTGTTAAACCTGTTTCCTGGAAAAAAGCAAAACATACAGACCTGGAACCTGGGCAGACCAGGTGACTGGAGCTCAGCACCCTGGAGGACAGAACAACCTCTGTCCTAACCCCGGGCTCTGAGCTACACAAGTTACACTGTGAAAGACCTCAGTCCTGTAAAACACACTGTGATCTGCCTGCTCAGAACACAGGTTTGTTATGAATAAAACCTTTGGTGTTCTGCTCTTTTCACCCAGTCTCCTTTGACTAAAAAGTCCTACTTCACACCTTATGTGAATTTGCAGAGACAGATGAAAATAACTCACTTTTTGTATGCTTGTCTTGAATTGTGCCTCCCTCCCCAAGCTCTAATAATAGGATATAAAAGCTTGTGGGTCCAAGAGAGAGAATTTAATGGAGATTTCCCTGAAATGGAACCCATAGAGTTGCCTCAAAGGAGAAAAGAGCTATAGAACAAAAAAATGGGGTAAAAATCACCAAACTTCATTTTCTCTCAGTATACTGTTTATGCAGTAACACAGCTCATACACTCTGCAACGTGCAGCACTGAATGAATTTTTAGCCTGTTTCCTACCAGTATGAAAAGAATGATTTTGGTGGCCTACATCCAAAGACACAGCAGTGTCACTGTTCATATTACTCAGTGATTGCATATAATTTGGCATCACTGAAACAATTGCAGCTCTGAAAATGTTGAGCTCTGGGCTATTATGAAGGCTAAATTAACTCTCATCACTTGAGTGAATGATCCATTCACACCAAGGTCAAAATCACTAGTTGAGCAGCACAAGCAAGATGACACTAAAGCTGAGTGACCTGCAGTTGCATATGGATAAGACTTTATTATTCTCTCAGACAACCTGAATATTACTGAAAATATTAAATTAGTTACTTACTGTAGAAAAAAATTAATATCTCTGTGGAAAAAGTAAAATCCAACCTATCTGTCTTTCCCCTGTTCGCTTTGCACCTTGGGTTCAGACAAAAATATGAGTGCTATGAGTGAGTGTCTGAAGTTGCTGAGGCAGGAATGAAAGTTCAGGAGGAAAATGAGGTGAGACTTTTGGTTTCCTCTTGAAAATTCTTAAACTAGCCTGTAGATCAGGTACTTGAGTGCACGAGCAAGACAAGAGAACAGAGAAGAAGAGAGGTTAACAGGTGATAAAGGGAGTCTCCCGGGGAATAAAATTTTCTTTTTCTGGAGGAAAAATGGTTTTCTTTTTATTCATTTTAAGTTCCTTCTCAATCCGCAATTTGAGCAGATCAAATATGAAATCTCCATGTCATAGAATAGTCTGATACTGTTTTTTCTGAATGGCAATTAATAGTTATAATAAAAAACTTCTTTCAGAACAAAAGGTTGGTTTTTTTAAGTAGTTGCCCAAAAAGACAAAATCTTTCAACTTTTCAGTCAATATTAATCTCCACCTTTTGAGTCAATATTAATCTCTGCATTCATCTGCACAGTCCTGGGTTAAGTTCTCATCCCCCATGGCTCACATTCTCCAGGCAGCCTGTATTTCATATTGCACATTGTTGTGTGACTGCATTACATCCCATTATTGGTGGCAGTGGCTGAACTACAGGAAGACAGCATGGTGTGTCATGGGTTACACAGTCCAGCAGAGACTCAGGTTCCACAGGGGAGGAGCGGGAAATAAAAATAACTAACTGCAGTTTCCAGTAGAGGCCCGAGGGAACCAACAGCATGAACTGAGGAGCTACTTGGTCACTGGGACCTCTGCTTTATGCCACACTACAGTAATGACTCAGTCAAAATTCTATTTTTGATGGACCATATATGGTTTCATTTACTTTTCTTGACAGGAAATTTACCCAAAGCATCATTTTCCCACAGAAAATGTTAATGTGTTTCAGGGGTTTTTTGTGTGTTTGGGGTTTTTTTTTGGTGGGGAAAAGAAATTGACTAATTATTTTTGATTATCCAAAATTCCTGCTCCTCTCAGGAGCCGAGGCTGCATGTCAGGCAATTCCATCTAAACCTCAGTACACACTTGTTCTGGCCCCTAAACCTAGGTGGCTTTGGTTACACTGCCTCCTCAAATACACTAAGGTATTTCATTTCCAGTGTGTGAGGATACTTTTATTTAGGAAGATGAGTCTTTACAGTCTGAGATTTCTAATTTAGCTTCAACAACAATCTTTCCATCATCTTTGCATAAAATTACACTTCAGTGAGCCTCAAGGGGAGAGAAAAAAGAATACAGACAATAGTCATGCTTTGTACAATTAGCAAATGGTTCTAGGGTAACAGAATGGACAACAAAGATACCCATTTTCCCTTGAGTTCTCCTCAATGCTGTCTAATTGGCTCTGACCTCAGGATCGACTGAGCTTCTCCTATTAGATGTAACAGGAAATGTTGTCTGCACAGGGAGGCTAAGGTCTGTAGAATTATTTGGTTCATATCTTTCAATTCAGCAGAAAACCAGGCAAGAAAATACACCACTCAATAATCTGACATGTTCTTCACAAAACACAGGGCATTGAAAAGTACATATAACCACTGTTTATACTGCCAGATTCTTATTGTCACCAAATTTTAGGTAACATTGTCAAATAACTTTAGTGCTTTGCAATCTGTTGACAGATGTTGAAGAAACCTATATTTAGAATAATATTCATTGGGCTAAGAAGAGTGATTAAAGAACACAACTATCTAGGATGAAAAGTTTCCCTGCTTTGAATGGTTACCCTCAGAAATGATTTTCAGTAAAACAATTGCAGAGAGGAAGTGGCATCATAGAGAAAAAGTGGGACTCATATCTTCCACAGGGATCATAGAATCCTTCTGGTTATTGGTCTTTTTAGAACTGTTTTTAGAATTACTATAACAGGTTTGTTAGAAATATTAGTTATTATTGAAGGAAATGAAACCAAAGCAGAACAAAATGAATGGGGCTGAACAGAGCCAAGTAATTCTTCTCTTTTCTGTACTGCAATCTTTCTATATAATCTTACTCTCTAAACAGGTGTTTGACATCATCAGAGGAAATATGCTGTGAAAATGAAAGTATTTCCATTGCTTTAAGGTCATCGGTGTTTCTAAAGCATCATAAACCTGAAGTCTAATCTGCAAAGCAGCTCTGTGTACCAGAACACTTCCTGTTCTGCTGAAATACAGGTTAAACCATTTGAGCACATAGACACAGCTGGTCACCCCTCAAAATAAGGAACAGTTGCTTCTGTCTGTTACGTGCACATCTGAAGCATGCACATAAGAAAATCACTTGGTTGATAAATGATTCACCAGTAAGGACATCGTTTCTCCAGACGGATTCATATTATTTTAATCATGATGTTTTCCAACTCATTTATGCAAAATATTTTTGGTCTGCCGATTTCTAAATAAGAAGTTCCTTAAACATTACATTGTCTTGATAAGATATTAAGGTCATCTACAGGATTTGAAATTAACTTACTGCACTGGTGACATCAGACTTGTAATTAGAAATGGAGTGTTTGTTTCCAAGAAGGGCAAGTTCAACATTAAGAGCTTAGGAGATTTGCTTTCACAAAAGTTCTGAAGGTGTCATTTAAAGAATCACAGAACTTTCAAGTTCTCAGCTGTAAAATAGGGCTAATAGCATTTTCCTATCCACAGGAGCCTATATAGGGGCAAGTAAATATATTTCTTATATTTAGAAAGATGAGGAGATAGCAAGACATACAGTAAGGAAGTTTTCCCTGTGGAAAACAAAACCTATAAAAAATTTGTATAAAATTCAGTAGACAGTTCTTGTTCAAACAGTTGGTACTCAAAGAGTTACATTCAAACAAAAGCATATGATAGGCTCCCATTCAGGTTTCTCCCCCAAGAGACCTCAGCCATTGTCTTACCAGCCTTTAGAAAGTGCCCCAACTACTGAGGCATTCTTCAATTTCACTTTGATGTTACCCCACATTGTACCAAATCTTTAAATACTCGGTGACCTCATCCTTCTGCCCCAAATCAAAGTGAAATTTTTGTCTATACAGACTGCTTTGCAACATTTGGAGGACTGACCAATGGTATGTTTAAGTTCATATAAGTCCCCAATATATGTAAAAATTTTTAAGATAGGAAAGAATGAGAATTGTTACCTTCTACACTTGTTTCTTCACCTCCTGATCATTCATATCCCCAAAACATTGGGGGTTTATTTCATAGTTCAGTTTTTAAAGTGGGGTAGAATAGAGAGACATCTAACAGATTCTGGATTATTATGCGTCCAGCTGGTATTTAATTCCTGTAAGTCATTCTTAGGATGTTAGTTTACATTCACCATTGTGTGTGTGCATCTATTTCATTCTACTGCCATTTCTCCTACTGCTTTAGCTGCACATATCTGTTTATCTTACAGCTCCTCTGTGCAGGTGAACAAAGAAAAAGTCTCCATGTGTTATTCACCTGATAAACTTTGCCTTAGAAATAAAGCACAAATATTTCAGGAATAAAATTATCCAAAATTCTGCAAATCCAGAACATAAAGACTATTGTGCCCATAATTTCTGGGTTCTGAATTACAAGAAGGTTTAACTTCTTAAACTTCAGCTCTTTTTAGATGCTTAATCATTGATTCAAAAGCGCATATCCTATGTCCTAGTGCTTTGACAGGTCTTTGTGTCTTACACAGCAGACAGTTGTGAACAAAAAGACAGAAGCAATAAAGAAGCAAGCAGGGTAGTGACTGCATCTTGGAATTTGACTTCTGAATCTTACGTGAAAGCCAGCTGGGTAATTTGCTGGTTACGGAAGAAAAAATAAACTCAGAAGGATATTTTCAGAAGTACTTTGAGATTTGGGAGTTCAATCCTGTAATACTTGTTTCCCCAATTTTTTTAATCCTTTGAGTTCAAAAACCCTCTAATGAAGGGAATTTAACAAGCTACAGGCTCCTACATAATGCAGAGTACTCAGAACATGAGAGATTATTTCAAGTAGTGAAACACTGTTCATTAGGGAAATGATCACATTTGCAAATCTTCTGAGCTCCATCTCCATGTGCTCATCATTTATTTGTTTCCATGGAGTTTTCATCCAATCTTTAATACTTGTCTATAAAATTTAAAAAATAAACAAACAGCTCCTACTACATTCTAAGCAAAGCCCATGGTTTCCAGCTCATCAGCAGGTGAATATTTATGAATATGTATGGTATACTAATGCAACAATATAAGTTTCAACATTTAAAACCTACTGATGCTGAAAAGTAACCTAAGAGATTTTTGTCCTTTGTTATAGGAAAGGAATCCTTAACTTTATGGTTTGATTTTTTGCTTGTTTTCAAAGTTAAAACACATTTCTAAGGTATTAAAATTCCACAACTAGGAATCAATTCACTTCTTATTCAATGTATTTTCAGTAGCATTAATTGACGAAAGGTGTGCAAGTAACAAAAAAGAAAAAACTAAATTTCAAACTTGAGATAAGCAGGTACATCTCTCTTACAGTCATAAAATGTATTGACTGAATTTTTCTTGAGATTCTCAAAGAAAAATCAATTAAGGTAAATGTTTGACACTCAAGGAAACTGAAAGCAGAAATATACATTATTTACCTTGTTTAGTATATGCAATGACTCCAAATAAAACTGGATCTTTTAATGGAATTAATGAAAAAAAAATTCCAAAAGTTCTCTTGAACTTCTTCTCTGGAAAAAATCACCTGGAATATGTATTCAGTAAACAATGTTGCATTACAGCTGCTCTAAGTAACTCATTGTCTGGGTGCTCTGCACCAGTATGAAGTGACTATTCCTGAGAAATTACTCTACTATTCAAACAGCTCTAGGAGACATTTGAAGATGATGAATAACCACAATTGTAAGTATCTCCCACATGTAAATCAGTGGACTAAAATGTAAAAAAAGTCCACCTAACTTGCAGAAACATATGGTTTTGCTTTGGGACTAATGATTCATTGAATTCAAAACTTCAAGTAAATCACTAGTATCAAAAATTCTGATTAACAAAAACCAGTTAGCTGCAACACTCCCATTTACAGTGACTGCAATTGCAGTGGCAAAATCATTATAGTACAAGATACTAAAACCAATAGAATGTATTTAGAAATAAGCTTTACAAAAGATTTGGGTTCTGTAAAATGAGTTCAAGCTTAAATCAACTTATATTTAAAAAACTGAACAATGTTATGCTCATGTAAAAATAAATAAAAAAATAAAAATCAGGAAGATCTTTTGCTTTTCTAATCTTGTCAGGCACTCTGTTTCATCAGAGCAGAAGGAGCTTCTCCTATTCTTCCACAACAATAACTTCATCTCTGAGGTAACTGTGCACTCATGGACATTAAAATAAATTTTGTCATCTTTTGGAGACTGAATGGCTTGTGTACAGCTGCAATTACCTCTGAGGAAAAGCTGATGAAAAGAGAAATCTGTGATGACCACTGAAAGGGACTCCTGTCATTCTGAACAAATGCAAGTAAAGCTGGATGCCAGATTAGTGACTTAATCATAAAATATAAGTCAATAGACAGGATTCTGTTATAATCCATCCAAGGCCAGGTTTTCATGGTTCTTATGTTATAAAATAGGATTGCTGCAAAGGTTATGCTTCTAGGGGATTATTAAATGGCCATTTTGAAACCTCCTTTCTTTACGCTAAAGCAATATAGAAGAAAATGAAAGACAGTTGTATAATTTCCTGAAAGACACTATGACAAACTTATCCCCACCAGGAACCGTCTTATCCATCTGAATCCATAATAACATGCATTTAGGTTTGGAACTCCTCCAACTTCAAATTGATTTGACGAATTTCATAAAAAGTAGTGAAAAAACCACTTTGTTTCCTCCTTGACGATCTCTGAAACACATTTCAGCCTCGGGCACTTTTTAAAGCCATGCACAACAATTCAGAATAGAAAAAAATGACAGACCCCATACTCTAGCAGTGCCTGTAAATACCATTGCAATAATGTTATCATTCACTGTCAGATACCGAAAACGTACAAATTGAGGCAGACACTGTGGGTTCACATGCTACTAGGTGAGGCTTTTTCTTCTCACTACTCTTCATTGCTTATTCGGGCAGATACCACTAATGCATTTCCATCCAAAGGAGGGTTATGATAATGAACTAGTAGTGCTTTTTTGCAAGGTGAGTTAAACTAAGTCTGAAGTCTAAGTTTGTAATATTGTACAGTTCACAGAGAGAATAATTTCAGATTGTTTCTTAGACCACTTGAGGAGAGTTTATAGGTTCAGAAAACTTGAGCAAAAACCCAAACAGCTTTATTTCAAAGTTCCTTCCTCAAATATCCAGTCTGCATATGTGCTAAGCATGAGGCATACCCAGAGCCTGTTTTGTTTATGACATATCCCCATAACTCTGTGGTGTTTCCTGATCCTGGCCATTCAAGAACTGAGCCGCAGGCCTGGGAATCGAGCCAGACATTTGTAGCAACACGACAGTAGCATGCCCCTGGAAAACTGAGTACTCTGCAGTCACTTAAAGCCTACTAGACAATGCTCCATCTACACTTTCTTCTTTTTTTTTTTAATCACAGTTTATGTCTGCATTACTTTGTTGCTGATAAGCCATGTTTCTGTGGCTTTAGTGCCACAAACCGCTAAGAGCTCATCTAAAGCTTGCTATCATACAGGCACGAATTGTATTTATTTCTTTGAAATAGAAGATGAAGAGCATAGAGTCAGACCATTAACTTGATTTCCTCACTTTGTCCAATAAAAAATAGCAATTCTGCCCTGAAAATTGAATTTTAAAGATTTGTCTGTGTGTTCCCCGACCAAGATTTTTATGTGCTAAATCAGTATTAGTGTAAATGAGCTACAGTTCCAATAATACATTAACAAACTTGTGGGAATCCTTCAACAATCAGGCCGTGTCTTCAGGGTTCCACTGCATGTAACAAGGTGCCTCTGGTCAGTGCTACTGTCTGCGACCCGACAGAATTGCTGCCCAGTGCCCATCATCATGGTAAGCTGGATTCTACACATGGTAGCCCCCATTCATCACAAAATCACCCTTAACATATGAAAACTATTAAAATTTAGAAAGCAGTGTATTTGCTGTTAGAGAAGTATCAGGAAATTCACTAAGATTGTAGACCTGTTCATTTTTTTCCATTACCTAGCCAATAGATTTACATTTTCAGATAGTCAAAGAATTTTACACATTAAAACATTCCCTGGATGTCTATTCAAACTCAAATACAGCTTCAAGGATTTCCTGCAATTCCAATAATCTACATCTGGATGCTGAAGAAAATATTGACTTCCTTCACTTTACTTTCAGAGGTGTTAATAGATAAGGAAGAGCCTTTTTGTATTCAAAATGTAAACACATGTGTTAATGAGTATCACGTAACTTTGCTTAATTATTAATAAATTCTATGCAAACAGGAAATAAACATATGAAATCCAGCTGTTGGAATAGGACAGGAAGGGGTTCAACTCACATTTCATCACATCTCCAAATCTGGGTTTCATATACACAGAAAAACTTTGCATGAACCAATGAGGAAGAGTAATGCACACAATTGTGTCTTGATCTGGATGCAGTGGCACCCAGAGAACTTTGACATGATCACAGCTTCACTGGGGTTTTGAAGTATAGTGTGACATGACTTGACAGTGCTCCTTTTCACTGACCCTTAGACTGAAATAAGAAAAAATTCTTGTGGACCAATAATCTTACCAGAAGGAACAAACAAGCCATATATGCAAAAATGGTGTAAGACAATGATTAAATACACAATACTTGCCTGTAAAAGCAATAACACTTTCTGTACTGACCTTCATCTCTTCCTGCTGTGTCTTCCCCTAAAATGCCTGTGGAGGTCAGTAATGCATAAAGCTAATAGGGGACTGTGAGTGCCAGGCCCCTGCAATGTACTGATGATGGAATTTTTTCTCTGCAAACAAACAAAGGTCTGCTCACTGTCAACACTTCACAGAAAATTGCTGGACTCGTCAATTACGCCACTATAAACAAATGTATAAGCATACATGTATTTAGACATATACCTGTACGCACACACACTTCTAAAATCATGAAGCCTGCAAATTAATATAAAAGCAAGGCAAGGCAAATAATTTCTCATCTGGACAGCTTACTATCTAGTCTAACAACAGAAGTGGCAGACAAGTGGGAATATTTCAAATACAGTAAGGGATAAGAGGAGGACAGGTTTACAGAATTATAAATATTAAGTAGCTTGTTTGAAACAATTCTGCATTTGGGAGTCCCAAGTGAGCATTTCATTTGTTCATTTGTTTAATTAGAGGTTAATAGCTGCATTTAGCTCTGTGGAATGGAACTGCTAGGACCTATTTGAATTACCAAGGTATTAGGGCAAAATTTGAGAAAGTTCTTCCTCTTTTGAATAATTTTTTTTCATTCCTATTCATATAGCCAATTGATATCCTCAGTATGCCACACACTTAGACATCCACTTTGCTACTTAACAGTGCAATGAATGAGCAAACCAGTCAAATGAGCTTTTCCCAGGTAAATAACAGAGCAAACCAATTTGTATATTTAGCACTGGAGAACAGATGTAAGGCAGAGAGACAAAAGAGAGCTATAGCCAAAAATACAAATTAATATAATTTTATGTTGTTTTATTATAAATAAAATGCTAAACACCACCTTTGTTCTCCAAGTGTATATATGTAATTTTATATCCCGAGTCTGCCATTCAAAAGCACTCAGATTAGGCTGCAAAAGTTATCTATGCACAAATTTGAACAAGCAACTCTCGTTCTCAGTTATTTTTGTTCATGATTTTGTTCATGATTGGATCCTCATAAGTCACACAAATGCATTAATCTTTTGCATAAGAAAAGGGATAAAAGTAAGTTTACAGCAATTAGAGTCTATTATATGAATGTTAATAAATATAGTCAAAATCTGGAAATGAATGTTTAAGCTAATATTCAACAGAAAATCCTACTGTTTTACACAAAGCTAGTTAGCTAAGTTGATGTAAAATCTAGTTAGAAACAGTTTTACAGTCAGAGGATATCTAGTTAAGAGTTAGCAGTGGATAGTGTGTAACCCATCCTGTCCTAACGGGCATATCCAAACAGGTCAGAAGAACTGCACCCAGAAAGTCCTCATTTCTCTCCATTGACTCCAAACACAGCCTACACTGACTAGTTCAGGTGTCATAACTGTCTTTAATTCAACCCTGCCAGTTTATAGGAAGGTTAAAAACCCTCTTGCTGTCATTTAATACTTGGATGCTCTATTCTATAAGGAAACGTGTTCATTCCAGAGACTCCTTCATGGAGAAGCAGAGATGAAATAAAGTCCAAGAGAGTGCCAACATAGATATTCAAGTATGGATCTGAACTTTCCCTTAATTTGGAAAAGTTCCCAATTCAAACTTCTCTCAATGGTTTTGCTGTTTAGGATAAGACAAGGCCTGCTTGGATGAGCAAGGAATTACACTGTAACAGAAGGAGTTCACAAAAGATGACAACTCAGGTCAGTTCAACATGGGGCTCTCTGCTAGCCGGAGGACTAGCCCTAATCACACTGAGCTAGTGTGGGGCCCTTTTATCAACTCTCTCTGCTAGTGTGCTCAAAAGAGGACTAAGGCTGTCCAAGAGACAAAGAACTAACAAACCTCAAGAAGATACTTGTTTTCTGCACGAGGATTTCCTGGCTCTCGCACCAAACAATATACTACAACAGCAGTCCTACTCTAGCTAAAGTTTCTGAAATCTGGGTGCTCTATCTGTGAAAAAAGTTGCAGCAGCATAGCCATGTAGGCTTGACATACCCCAGCCCTTTTCTATCTACCCCAATTCTTTTCTATCTAGACCTATCACGATATAACATGGTGACCTGGGTTCTGCTCTGCAGCAACAGGCCATGAGCAGTTCCCTCTGAATTCAGAGGAAACATCTGACAGCTAAGGATTCAGGCTTCTGGATTATCAACTGCTTGTATCCCTATGGCATATATTTTTCTTATTCAGCATTGCTGTTTTCCATATGAAAGTGTAAAGTCATTCAGAATAATTTGACACTCTCTCATAGCATTGCTTTTCAAGGCTAAGTGGTAGTAAAGTCTTCTTCAAGTAGGATTTAGGATTATTTTTTGGAAATCACAAGAATGATGCTGCAAACTCAGATTATTTTTATAAAGAGTTTCTTTCCATGTATGTTTCCATTACAGCTCTTGCAAACCTAAGCAAGGTGAAAATTACAATAAAACAACGCATACAAGACAAGCCGGTGATCTGAGACAGCCAGCACGGCATCATTAATGACAAACTGTGCCTGACCAAAATGGTGGCCTTCTATGAGGGAAGACAAAATGGTGTCATCTACCTAACTTTCTGTAAAGCCCACGACAGTCTCACAGAACATCCTTATCTCCAGACTGGAAATGGACATGAAAGTGAAGGGTGGGCTATTCAGCAGATAAGGAATAGGCTGATTTGGCACAGCCAGAGGATTATGGTCAGTGGCTCTACATTCAGGTGGAGGCTGGTGATGAGTGGCGTCCCTCAGGGCTCTGTCTTGGGACTGGTGCTTTTTAATATCTTTATCAATGGCACAAACAGTGAGATCAAGGGCAGCCACAGCAAGTTAGCAGATTACACAAAGCTGAACGATTGTTCTGTACCAACCCTGACCCCCCTAAAAACCCAAAATAAGTAAACAAAAAAAGGGACCATACCACACACATCACCATCTCTCCCCTTATTTTTATCAATTCAGCAGTCACTGAGCTCCACAAGCCCAAGCAACACTCCATTGACAAATCAAAGGACAAGGAGAAAGCACAAATAAAAAATTGACTTCTAACTTGAGACCAAAGTTCGTAATCAGCCTGCAATCAGAATATATTTTAGAATCATTTCAATGTTTCATCAACTGAATTTTCAAAGAATACCGGTGGATTCTTCATTTAGTTCTTGATCACGGAAGAGAAACAAATCCTCTTTTAAATAATTTATCAGCTGCTTTTATGTGGGACTTCTATTCCTCAATGTAGACATCACGAGAACGGTCAGTCAAAATGCAATGTAATCAGGTAAGCTACACTTTCTCCAAAATTTATGTCTAGCTGGGAAAGCTCTTTTTGTTACGTTTTTTGTTGTCACAATGTGGAACACTTGAGAATATACCTTGATAATTAATTTTGATGCAGTTTTTATTTTGATTGTAAACTCTGATTAGTACTCCAACATATTGACAGTGACAGATATGTCATAACAGTTCATAAAAATCATGGTTATTCTTAACTTACCCATATCCTGGAAAATACTTGAGTAACAAGCCTAAAGGTCACTTTTGTTTTTAAAACATCTGTTTCTAAACCCATACTGTTTAACCCGAAAGACACAACCTTCTTACTGAATTAGGGTTCCCTAGAGGTTAAGCAGGTAATCCATGGAGACTGTTCCCTTACTTTTCCTTAGCTGCCATTCCTTAAATATGTTCCATCTCAGGAACTATGAGTCATTTCACTTTTAAGCACTCTTATTTCCTTTAAATTTACCTAAAACTTTATTAGACCCAGTCAGTACTGCCCTGAAAGACAGCCCGCATACATTTAAAACATTCCCAATGGAGAAGAATAAAACATTTAAAATCTATATTTGATCTGACAACAGTATTATCATGTGTAAATTAGAAACAGATTAGACATAATTGAAGATAAAGAGGACACAAGCATCACTCCCATTTTGGTGGAGTGGGCTTTAAATTATCAGATTCATTCAGAATACATTACGCAGAAACATTGAATTGTTAGCTTTAGACAGCCTTTTCTAAGAGTTTACAATTTCTCAGTTCAGTGAAGCTTGCCACCAGCTTGTTATCAGAACAAAAAATGAAAAATCATTTGGTTCAGAGCACAGAACTGATCTCACCTCCAAAAGTACACGTTTTCTTCTGATAACCAACACTTCTTTGGACTGTAGAGGTACCGCTTCATGCTTTACAGTGAAGTCAATCTTTTTAAGATTCTTCCACGTTTCAGGTAATTCCTAACCACATTTCAAGTAGATACTGTTTGTCAGTTTGCAGAGCCAACAATCCCCCCCCACAAACACACATACTTTCATTCTCCCCAACTTTCCCTGCTTTTTTCCTTTTTTTGAAAAATATTAGTTGACTTTGTGTAATTCCTTCCCTATTGTTCTTACGCAGTGACAAAGACGGACTCTTTGCTCAAAGTAATTTGCTAAATTCGATTTATGGAAAAGATTAAAGTTTCTTTACAACATCCTGCATTTTCTAGTTAGAATATGTTTACATAGATTAAATTTGGAAATAATCCTCAGCAGCACAAAAAACACCTCAGTGATGCAACTCATGATAAAATAGTTTGATAAATATATTATTTTGACCCACCCATAAGAAGGGTGCAAAAATGCACATAGTAGCAACTGAATGTATTAGTAAATCCCAAACATGTTAAGTTCTTCTGCTTAACCTGCTTAACTCTTAACAAGGGTGTGCTTGAACCCACTCTGGTCCAAAAAAATAAAGCCATATTCCTTACATTGCTGTTAGACATCCCAAAGGTTCATCTGCTTTATGACCTATACCTGTTGCTGACAAAAAAGTCAGCCACAAGTGTAGTTGAATATGGACATGGACTTGCTCACAAAATATAATTAGACATCGTAGTTCAAAGGCAAAGATACACAAAGATAAATGGGGTTTTTTTATTGTTGTTTTGAAAAATTTACATGGGGTTTTTGCAAATATTTGTGTTTAGTCTGAATCTCATTCAATTCCACAATTCTGTGACACAGCTGAACTTCATTACCTCCTTGCAAGTTATATTGCTCAGAAAAGTTTCCTATCACTGTTTGAAGAAAGTGGCTAGAAGTTTAATAAACACTAGCAATCCTTTGACAGTATGTAAATAAGAACACTGTGAAATACCTGTCTATAAATTGTACTTTTAAATGGATATTTCCATGCAGGTGAAGTTTATTTTTCAGCTGCATTAAGAGGCATGACAGATTAGAAATGAATAGTAAAGAAATTATTTGGAAAGATTCCCCATTTTCATATGCAGTGTAAGTCTTTACATTTCCTGCAAATGATGCTAGGGAAAAAATAACTACAGAAACACATTTAGTCACTTGGAAAAATCAGGTTGATAGCAGAGCTCTGATTCATAAAGAACCAGTGTTTTGCAGACTAAAAGAGTCAAACATTATAATGGTGCTATTTTTACTGCTTCAATTTTTGGTCTGCCAACACTTCCCTAATTAAAGTTACATTAAAGAGCATGGCTCAAATTTTCAAGAGGATTGCCTTCAATCTGCATGCACCATCTCTGCACCATTTCTGCAGCTCTGTGTGCAAACACACCATGGAGCAGCAAGAGCTGGCTGCTTCCCAAGAGAAGGTGAGCCAGAAGCCAAAGTTACCCCAGCAGACAACATCCTCATCAACCTGTCCCGGTGGGCCTTAAGCATGGCAGCAGTGCCAGGTGTTTGTAACTGGGTGCATCAATAGCCCCAGACACAGTCAGCAGTGAAACAAATCCTGGGTCCCACCAGCAAGTACAGCCAGGAGTGGTAAGACACAGAGAGACAAGGGCAAGCAAGAGCATACAGACTCTGGTGTCCATCCAGGAGAGTATGCCTGGAGCACAGGTCCAGAGCCAGGTCCAAGCACCCCCAGGGGGCAGGGCTGAGGAGAGGCTGCAAGACAGGAACACCCTGTAGCTCAGAGAAAGTGAGACCCCAGGGCTGAACTTCTGTGGTGTCCCCTGGGTGTGGAGTAGAGTGCCTAGAGAAGCTGGTCAGGGCCATTATAACTGCACTCAGGACACTGATAGTTTGCACACCTGCAAAGTGATTAAGCTGCTAAATACCTGATCTACCTGCACAAAAAAAGGGATGTCCTAATCCTGCAAGGTTAAGATTACTCTGTAGATTTTTACAGTGACAGAATTTAACCTGCCTCAGGTTATGCACAGAAAAACCTGTTAATTTTGGGGCAGAGGTGAATTGAGACATTTTCAGTATTTGTTTGCCAAATTAAAATCATGTGCTACCTGTGAGTTTCTTAGCTGAGATCATCTGGAAAAGGAATTTTCATTTACCCAGAAATGTTCATGTTTCAAAAACTATTTTTGTCCCAGCAGGGCAGTAGACAGAACCATCTGAAAAAAGGGAAAATCTTTCAACAGGTTTTATATAAAACTTGTATATATCAAAATGCAGCGGTGGATTCCCCCATGTTTGATGCATTCATCTGGAATATGAGAGAGCACCAAGACCAAGGTTCTGCTGTAATCAGACAGTGGATTAAGTGCACTATATCTCACATGCTGTGCTGAACCCCCTGACCAAGAATCTTTAGCTATTTGAGCCATGTGATCCCTATGTATCCTTCAGCTCTGCTCTTAGTGCCAAGGAGAGGCATTGGAGAGGAGAAAATGTTACATTTTTTACTTCATTTCAGGATTAACTGAAATGCAAGAACAAACACAAAAATAAAAGCAAAATCTTTTAGGTGGGCCTTCTAGGACATATTTGTGCAATGTGGAAATCCTATTTTGTGAAAGGCAGACCACATAAACTAATGGTCCTGTCTGGCCTTGAAGTCTACGTTTGATTAATAAAGGAGATCCATAGTTAAAACCTGACATCAAAAATGCCTTTAGCATATGACTATTTAGTTGAAAACACTACCTTCCACTGACAAATAAGTTTTTCTTCTTATCATTTTAATTGATTCTTAGGAGGAAAATTCTGGTACAACACTGATAAACACTTCTCATTAAGTCTCTTGAATGCAACTTGAGGACACTAAGAAAAATGTCCTATTTTGGACACAATTAAGTCAACCGAATATTTACCTTAGAACTGGAAACAGACAGCAAATCTCAATATATTTTTAAATATATATTCAGTAAAAGAAATGTCCAAGGAAAAGAGCTTTAAAAAAAACCCCAAACCAAATGCATTTAGTGTTATTTTTATTTCACCTATATAAGTGTGTACCAAAATTTAGAGCTGTTATGTTGCACCCTTACCTCCAGTTCTTCATGGGAACCTCACCCCCAGTTCTCCCAGCTGCTGTCTGCAAGTTCTCAAGAGGTCAGTTTCAAGACTTTGAAAATGTAATCTATGGATTACTGTTTCTACATAGACATTGGATCACTGAAGGAGTGGCTAATCATTGAAACAGACTCCCCAGGGAAGTAGTGGAGTCCCCATCCCTGCAAATGTTCAAAAACCAAGTCGACATGGCACTTCACCATAAGGCTTAATGGACATAGTGGTATTGGGTCGAAGGTTGGACTTAATGATCTTGAAGGTCTTTTCCAACCTTTATGAGTCTATGGATGTCCCATTATTTCACCCAGAGCTGTGTACTCTCCTCCTCACACTTTCTTAGTCAACCTATCTCTGGTTTCATGAGTGAGCCTCTACATTCAGCAACATGTAATGTAAGAAAACGTTGAGGTAATTAGCACAGAACACCTGAAAACTTAAAGCAAACCAAACACATAAAAAATAGTAATGAACAAATAAATTCAATCAAAACACAGAAGCATGGTGTTAAGGCGTAGTTGGTGGGCTCCTTTTTCCTCTCTTTTTAAGAAAGAGGGAAATGCATTTCACATGAGTGACAAGTTATTCCTGAGAAATATCACGGACTCATTTACACTTGACCATCTCTTCCTTTTCTGCATCTACTGCAAATGGTCAATAACCCTATTCAGGTTCTCAGTGCTGCAGAACCAGGGGCAGGGACTTCCTGTCTGATAGCAAGAAATAGTTTGGATGGGCATTTGAGGGGATGGATACAGCCCTATGATCCACATCCATCTTTTAGAAGAGTCCAGGATTGCTATTAATTTCAGAGTTCCTCTCCCAAAGAATGGATCAAAAGTCTGCAAAATATCTCTATTGTCTCATGGCTTAAGGGATGAAAGGGACTTAAAAAGATCATTCAATCCATCCTTCTCAATATAAATATATATATATTATACACACATGTAAAGAGGAGGATTACGTATATATACATATATATGTATATTTGTACTTAGGTATGTATAGATAAAAATCTTTATTAAACAGAAACTAGAGAAGCTTGAATAAACCTGAGCTGTTTTCCTTAAAATTTCAGGTTCCTTTATAAATTAAATTCACCAATTAAATTAAAAAAGCTAATGGTCAACTTGATCTGAAACAACTACTAAAAAATTGTTCTGATTTGAAGATTTATTAGCCTATATAGAATATTGGTCCTAAAAAAAAAAAAAAGAAACATGATGAACAAGAGATTTCAAACAAGACAACAAAATAGTACAATGATTTATATTTCATTAATAGACACAAGAAATGAAAGCAAAGGAACCTCTGCAAAAATGGAAATACCTGTTCCTTAGAATACAGTAAGTCTCATGAACATTCTAGAACCTCAGAATTCTAATAAAATTCCAGCTTCCCTTTACTAAGAAATTTTCCACAGAGCAGAAACTTCTTCACACATGCAATTTTATCATCAATCCATTAAGTACCACTCTTTGTTAAAGTGTTCCAGAACAGACAGTGACCAAGTCCCTCTTCCTCATAGCTACTTCAACTTATTTCTTCCACATCTGATCTACATAATGCTAAATGAACATCCAAAAGTGAAAAAGCAGTAGAGGCAAAGATTAAATTCAAGAAAGAAAAGACATCCTTAAAGCTAAGTCACATGCCAAGACCCAAGATATTGCACCGATGGCAATGACAATTATAACTTGTCAGTTAGCAGCAGGTTTCCTGTCTGCTCCCTGAAACAACTTCATAGGAAATGACTGCTTCGATACATGTTTCTCAAGTATTATAATTTCTGTTTCATGCATCACACTAACATCAAAAATTTAAAGTACCTACTGTCACCAGCTAGACACAAAACACTGTACTTGTTATTACTCACATCCTCCAACATGTTGATTTAACTTACAGCACTTGCTAGTGAGGTGGACTGTGATTCAGATCCTTACAATCATCAGCGTCACTTTCCAGTAGAGCTTCAAAAAAATGCAGTATTGTGCCCAACTTTGTCCTTTGTTTCCTTTTCACTATTGTACAGTGTAATCAACTTACGTTTAATTTATTTTTGCCTGTGTAAACTGTGATTTTGATATTTTTATTTATCGATATTTGTTTCCATCTCATATTAAAAAAACTTGCAAAAGGAAGCAATTGCATAAATTTTTGCATGTCCTGCTAGTCTGGCAAAAATACTCTTGCACAAAAACTTGCATTAACATTAAATTTCTAGCAAAATTTTTTCACTGTAGTTCACAAAACGCTTTTGTCCGCTATCTGTGGACATAACCTCACAGCTTATAGAGAAGGAAATTATTGTGGATACATAGCTCAGCTGTACTCGCAGATCTAGGAGCAGAAACCGTATCAGGTGTCCTGATGAAAAGTAGTCACCAAGAAAGCAAATATCCAACCAATAATCACAAAGAAACCAGCAGTTCTTGAGAAATGCCCAGCCTGGAATATGTAGAAGTCATTTGACACCAAATGCTCAGTAAAACAGGCACTGTAAAGCCAAAGACTGCCTGTGCACAATGCACAAGTGAAAGAAGAAGGCAAATTCATGAACCAGCTTTGCAGAGAGTCCATCCAGGTGCAGATTTCAGTGTGTGTTAGAAAGGCACTCTCAACTGGGCAAGTGAACCAGAAGTTGTTAAAAAGAAGTTAGCTAGTATAATTCAAAGAATATGTGCTGATGGAAATGACGGGATACATTCATAAAACAAGAGAAGCAGAGGTTAAGGAGAGCAGACTATGATAGATCATGGGGAACAGATGGGAGAAGTCCTCACAGCCTCTCTTGAGATATTAGCCTTCTTGGCATAAGCCATTGGATAGGGGTGAGTCAGATGGGAAAACAGTTACATTCAAATGCCTAGAGGAAAGGTCAATTGTGACACTTGAAAAAAAAGGAAAAAAAAAAATAAAGAAAGGTAACAAAAGTAAGAATAACTGGAAAGGGTCTTTTCCAAAATATTTGACAATCTGTCTTCAGATGATGCAGCATCATAGCTGTTTTTGATTAGTCCCCACATAATATCACAGAAATTGCCATTGATATTAAGTCCAAAGAAGGTTTAAAAGTTATTTTACTGCTATTAAGAAGAAGCTGCACTTCAAATAAAGGAGTGGATTTAAATGTTGCCTCAGTGTTTTCATTCAGATACTGAAGAAAACACTTGATAGCTTTGAACAGCCCATCTACAATCATGTGTTCTATGTATTCAGGGTAGAGTTTCCATTCATCAGAAAGAGGATCTGTCTGAAGCAAATACTGATTGTCCTGGAAAGAGTAATTTAGAGAATCAGTAACAGGGGGTTAGAATTGCTCTTCTCAGTGTGTATTTCTTATTCCAGTTAACTGAGTCCAGGAATAAAGAAACTCTCACTTTGATGAAGAAAAGCATTCCCACTATTTACAACATAATTACCTTTTCATTGTAACTTTTACAAGTACATCTGGAACTAGTTACTGAAAACTATTTCCCTTTGGAGTTAGATTTGCATCAGCAAGTGCAAATTCTTGTTCTAGCTTTTACTTAGTCCTGGCTTTCCTAAAAGTATTTAGACCTATTTAGTGACAATAGCTACTCCCAGAACAAAATATGTACTGCATCTACTATCATGCAGACTATCTGGGAAATCTTTTCCACTGTTTCTTGAATTGTACTTCGTAGAGTTTTTTTTTTAAATCAATGGATAGAAGAAAGGTTTTCTGTCATTTTTTTCTTGACAAAAAAAGTGTTTGACTCACTCTGTACAACATCGAGTTTCACATTATGCTTGAATATTCTGATTCTCTCATTCACATTTTAAGCAAGTTCTCCCTTCCTGTTCATTATGATCACAGAGATCTGCATTCTGCCAAGTCAGAAGCAGACATCAGTTGTTTGTCAAAACTCTCCAAATCATGTATTCTACTTGGCTTTGCAGCACAGTCTTTCACAGCCTCTGGCATAGATTTCAAATACAATTAAATTTGCAGTATAAGAAGAGTAAGAAAAACTCTTTTCTTTCTAAGGTTATCAAAAATATCTTTAAACAGATTCCTTCCTTCTTTGTTCAATCCATTCTGTACCAAACCCAAATTTACCTGTTATGCTGCAATAAACCATTCATCTTTTCACTTGGGAGGGAAGATTGACAATCAAATGTGCTCAGTCTTCTAGTTTTAAAAACACCTTATGCCAGGTTCTTGGTGGATTCAACCTTCTTATTATGATATATCAGCTGAGTCTGCATCCTATTTATACATTAGTAGACAAGCTGGCTTTTAATGTAAACAAAAAGTTCCAGGATAGCCTATAAACCTGAGTATTTCTCACTCTCCCTAAGATGGATGACTGGACAAAAGCAGGACAAGTTTCTCTTACTGCAGCTCCTCCTTTGTCTTTCTATCATAGCTTCTGTGTGACATACTCAGATTTTAGTTCACTGATAATGCAGCAGACTGGTAGAAACATGAAGGTGAACATGACCCTGTTTTGAAACTGGATGATATCAGCTTGTTTGTATTATATAACGATGTGGTTTGACCCTACGAAAGTCTATTTTACTGGTTGTCCATATGCAAACTAGAACCATTTTAACTAAAATCAATCCAACATGGCAACTTTGATTAAAAAGGTTCAAGCTAACTTTTACAGAGAAACGCAATATGTATCTGCCTGGTACACGAGATGTCATTTCCATCAGCAGGAAGAAGTGCCATTAGATAATTTTTTTCTTTGTTTCTATGAAGGAAACTCCCATTATTCACCCCAGTTATGGCAGTAGTTTTGTAAAAATACATATCTGAGAACTGGACTAAAATCAACAATGGATTTTATTTCAGCCCCTGAAAAGCATTTTGCTCAGCCTAATAGCGGAACTTTCATCATCCTTTACTAGGCTCATAAACCACTTCGGCTTGATTTCATAAATTTCCTGGGTGAAGGAACTAGTTTTATCCATTCATTTAATAAATGAATGCGTTGGAGGTCAGCCTTTTGTATTGAAAGAAAAGTATACCTACACTCAGTAAAACTACAATGTATGATTAACTACAAACTACAGAGTAACAACCACCTCACAGAAAAGATAATTCCAAAACATAGTTGATCATAGTTTGGTTTTGGTTTAGTATAGATGAAAATTTGAGATTACTATGGTTTTGTCAATTTTCTACTCTGTTTTTATATTCCCATACATCTGTCGAAAAGAATCTTTTTTATTTACCTTGCAAAGTGTATCTCTTGCAATGTGAAAGCACTGCAACCTCTTGGTGTTAGAAGGATGTTGTAAAATCTCAACATATTACACCCATTGGAGAAATAGCAGAAAGCTACAGAATCACAAAAGATTTTGTTATTCAAAAAAAGGCGATCAGACACCAAAAAAACCCCCTTTCTCAAGTTACCTCATTGTAACTACAGAATTTACTGAAGCAAAATTTGTATCAGCGTCCTGAGAGCAAGAGCTACAAGTCTTTGCCATCTGTATCCTGCAGTGTTGGTCTCTTCATTTAGATTTCACGTACAATATCCTTTTTAAAAAATGAAATCTGAATGGCATTTCTCTCATTCTAAGCCACTAATGCTTCTCAGGGAACACGTGTAGTATGAACACACAATCCTGTTATATTCTTTTGGACCCTGAAGTAAAAATTCATGACATCTGATACATAACTTGTATCTTGTGCTTATGTCTAGAATGAAAGAGAACTTTTACCACAAAACAAAATAATTGCTAAAACAATTCAAAGAAATCCTTAATGTCATGCAGTGAATTTACTACTGGGTAACTTTCTAACTACAATTACTTCATACCATCCAAATGCAGAGGTACGTTTCACAGAATCATAGACTATGTTAAGTTGGAAGGGACCAATCTGGATCATTGAGTCCAACTCCTGGTCTTGCACAGGACATCCCCAAGAGTCTTACCATGTGCCTGAGAGTGCTGTCCAAATGCTTCTTGAGCTCTGTCAGGCTTGGTGCAGTAACCACTTCCCTGGGGAGCCTGTTTCAGTTCCCAACCACCCTCTGGGTAAAGAACCTTTTCCTGATATCCAACTTCAGCTTCCCCTGACACAACTTCAGGCCGTTCCCTCGGGTCCTGTCACTGGTCACCACAGAGAAGAGATCAGTGCTGCTCCTCCTCTTCCCCTCACAAGGAAGCTGTAACTGCAGTGAGGTCTCCCCTCGGTCTCCTCTTCTCCAGGCTGAAAGACCAAGCGGCCTCAGCCGCTCCTCATACGGCTCCCCCTCAAGGCCCTTCACCATCTTCGTTGTGATTCTTTGGACGCTTCTCTATAGTTTATTACCTTACACTGTGGTACCCAAAAGTGCCCCCAGCACTCGAGGTGAGGCCGCCCCAGTGCAGAGCAGAGCGGGACAACCCCTCCCTTGCCTGGCTGGCGATGCTGTGCCTGGTGCCCCCAGGACACCGGCTGACCCTCCTGGCTGCCAGGGCACTGCTGACTCATGTCCAACTCACCATTGACCAGGACCCCCAGGTCCCTCTCAGTGGCACTGCTCTCCAGCATTCCCCATACATTCTGTCTGTACATGCAGGGGTGCCCAATCCCAGGTGCAGAACCTGGCACTTCCCTTGCTGAACTTTACACGGTTGGTGGGTGCCCAGCCCTCTAATCTGCTGAGTTCTCTCTGCAGGGTCTCCCTGCCTTTGAGGGAGTCAACAGCTCCTCCCTGTTTTGCATCATCTGTGAACTTGCTTAGTATCACTTCCAGCCTGCATCCAAGCCATTTATGAGGACGTTGAGGAGCACAGGGCTGAGGATGGAACCCTGTGGAGCCCCATTAGTGACTGGACACCAGTCTGAGGTCACCCCATTCATTATAACCTTTTGTGCCCAAATTGTGAACCAGTTACTCACCCACTGCATGACATGTTTACCCAGCTGTGTGCTGGACATTTTGTCCTGAAGGATACTGGGAGAGACAGTATCAACAACTTCACTGAAATCCAAAAAGATTACATCAACTGGCTTCCCTTGGTCAGCTAGGTGGGTTACTTTGTTATAAAAGGAAATCAGGTTTGATAAGCAGGACTTTCCTCTCATGAAGCTGTGCTTGTTGCAACCAGTGACTGCACTGTCTTTCAGGTGTTTTTCAATACGTCCCAGAATAATCTCCTCAATAACTTTACTGGGCACTGAAGTGACACTGATAGGACTGTAGTTTCCAGGGTCCTATTTCTTGCGCTTCTTGAAAACTGGGATGATGTTTGCCAGCTTCCAGTCAGCTGGAACTTCTCCAGATTCCCAAGATTGCTCAAAAATTTTTGAGAGATTATGCAATGACATCAGCTAGCTCCTTGAGGATTCTTGGATGAATCCCATCAGGCCTCATAGATTTGTAGGGATCTGGAGCATCAGATCCCACATAATTTCAGGGTTGACTGGGAGTTAGTTGATCATTCTAACAGTCATGATCCTCAAGCTCAGGACACTGATACCCCCTTGGTCCATCATCCATGTTGAAGACAGAAGCAAAGAATGCATTAAATACCTCTGCCTTGTCCATGTCCCTGCAGATATGGACACTTACTTTAATAGCAGCGTGAAATCTAATTTCTGCTGTAGCTGCCAAGATAGCCAACTGCTCTTTTTTAATATTTTTGTTAAAGAGAACAAGTTGCTTCAAACTTTGTGCAGAATTTTTCCTCCTCTTCCACATGATCCCTGCAGAAATTAGAGGAGGAGGAAAAAAATTCAATGAGGAGTATACTTACAAGTATGATTCAATGCTCATTGAACAGATTTTAAAAATCAAAAAGCATCCTATGAGAACTTTATGAGCACATTTCCATATTTTTCACACACGTCAAAGTATACCTTTAATTGCTTATATAAAGATGTGCAGATCTGAGCTTTTAAAGACAGGAAATAGAACCAAAATGTCACAGGCTACGTCAGCTTTCTTGTACATCTATGCAATCTCTGCTGTAATTATTTTCTATTGGGATTCTAAAGAACTGGATAAAGCCTGTCAACTTTTTGTCTAAAGTTTAAGTGTTTTGCTTTCACTGAATTTCATCAGAAGGTAATTTGGTTGTGAAGGAAAAAAAAAAAAAAGATATTCTAAGCATCTGCATGTTCATTTTAAAGTGGAAGTTTAATATAATTTGAATTTCAATGAAATAAGATGAGAAAGTGTTCAGATTTCAAGTATTTTTAAATTTCTCATGAACGTTTCAGAGCCTCCAGAACTTGTTTTTTGGTTCACAAGAGCATCTGCTTTTTCAAAATCCCCCAGTTTCCTGCTACTATTACTGCACAGTCAAGTTCCTTTTTATAGTATCGCCTTTTCAAAATCCTAATTCGGGGGAAGTGATCTTCCATACTCCTGAGTGTCTCATTTCCACACAAGCAATAGATATCATTACAAACTTGATCAGTAAAGAGAGAATTTAAAAATTTCCATGGCCTACATTTTGGCCGGAAGGATTGGCAAAATACAACAAATCCTCTGAATGGTACAGTAAATATCAGAATGAACTAAATTGTTAAATTCCCATGAAATCTGCTTGTAATCAGGCTAAAAATACTGTGGGAAAACTGCCTGTCTCATGGTTTCTTCAATAATTCTAATTTTGGTTTTGTTTGAAAGTCAGAAGTGCCTAACCTGAAAATGTATGGAAATGTTCCAAAAGCCACGGCAGCATTTTGAGAAGATCAGCAAAAACCGACTGCAGGTTTATTTTGATTTCAGTTCAGCTTTCTCCTAAGTCATTTGACTAATTTCAGTATGTGTGGAAATATGTTTCCTTACTTTGTGATTACTTTAGAAACAGTTATTACCTTAAAAACAGAGAACACAGAGAATTTCATCTCTTATGGTAATTGCAGGCTTAAAAATGAAGACACTGCTCCAATCAACTTCCTGTTTCTTTGAAGGAGAAAAGATTTTTAATTTCTATCACTGAGGTGTGAAAATGAACAGAAAAAAATTTTGCTCTTCTAGTTATTATTTAACAGGTACATAAGTATGTACTTGTAGAACAGTCAGACTACCAAAAACACTGCACAGCAGGACCTATGAAAATACAGCGTGTGTCTAATGGGAAGAGAGAAAACAGTAGGTATAATCCAGAAAACAGGCAAAGAAAAGTACTGTGTTCCTGAGACTGCACATAAAACTGCAAAGAATATAGAAAACAATTGAAAATACCTAGCTAATTACTTAAAACTTATTTCAAACCCCTGCTGAAATATAACATATCTCTTTGAGAAAAAAAAAAAAAAAAATTGAACTATACCAATTAAGGTATACCAATTAATTTAATAAATACCAAAATGTAAGCAAATTAGTAATTTTAAAAATAATAATTAAATTAAGAAGAGGTGGGAGATTTTTCCTACTTACTGTCTTTTACTCTCAAACATCTCTTTGTATCAGGTAATTTCCTCATCAAACATTGACAGAACAACAGGAAAATTGGGATAAAAGCTAGAACTGGTGGCAAGCCTTTCCAGCAGATTACTAAATATCAGCAAATTTGCAGAAAATTCACTGAACAATAAATAAAGAATTGCAATTTTATTCTAAAACATTTTACCCTAAAACCTGCATATTTCCCAGAAGTTATTCTGTTAAAATGACAGAATAATTTGCTGATTAATTATAGGGGGCTTTTTTTGTTTTTTAGTGGGAGTTTTTTGTTTTGTTTTTGGGAGGAGGGTTTGTTTTGTTTTGGGTGTTTGTTTGTTAGGGTTTTTTTGTTGGTGGTGGTTTGGTTTAGAGGTTTTTTGCTTGGAAAGTAAATTAGGAATTGCATATGGGAAATATACATAGAATCCTGGTTTAGAGTTACCTTTCTTGCCTCTTCAAATGCAAGATTAACATTTTGTGTGAATGGTAATGGTGTTGAGGAAGAGATTATTAAGAACTGAATGATGGGAACTAATTTAATAAAGTTATGAAAAATTAAATATAGAAAAACAAAAATAGTGGAAAAATATAGGTACTTTTAGAATGAATCGAAGACATTCTCACAAAAGAAATATAACTATATATAAATATATAAATAGATAAGAAAATAATATATGCCTTATTTCTATAACTAATTATTAGAATAAACTTTATCTTTGCTCAGTTTGTAGGAGTGGTTCTGAGAGGCAGTTAAGAATGGTGACTGGAACAGCTGGTGAAAGACACATATCTTGTGCTACTGGAAATCAGACCAGACAATATGCCCAAAAAATACCTCTTAAGAAGAAATGAAGTACTTGCATTACCCATTTCCAAAACAACACAGGACACAGAAGTAGCAGTCATAAAATGTGAAGAAACACTCTGATGCAGCATTGTGAGACAGTACTGCAGCCTGGCAAGTGGCACTGGCCAGGAAAAGCATAAGGGCTTTTTTAGCCCTTAAGCTACAACAGTGGGTGAAAAAGCCAGCAGTACAAAGCTCTAAGGAAACCATTCTGGCAGAATGCATGAAAACAGCTGTCCTAAAGCACTGGACACACATCTGTCATAGTTTCTCCACATACCCAAATAATGGACTGAGATAAGAAAAATTATTTTTCCTCTGATCTGGTTGTATTTTGAGTTAACATCACTTGGAAAAAAAGCCTGTGCTATAGAAGCCATTTCTAGACCTATTGTGAACCTCCTGTTGAATCTGTGATAATCCAGTCTGTCCAAAATAAGTATTTTTACTGTCACAGAATCATAGAATGGCCTGGGTTGAAAGGGACCTTACAGATCATCTACATCCAACCCCTGCTGTGGGCAGGGATACCCTATGTAAATGTAGTTATAATTATTTCCTTGACACTGTGGGAAATGACACTGAAGCTACCACTTCTGCAGATGTCAAGTCTTCAAAAGGCAAATTGCAGGTGCCTAGAGGACAAATTCAAGAAATACAACCAAAAAGTTTATAGTGTGATTTTATATAATTTTTACCAATAACATGTTTGCTGCATTTGAATATGTATTACCAGCAGCAGTCTCAGTTTATGACAGTTCATGGTTAAATACTCCATAAAAGCTAACTCACTTGCTCTATTTTGAACTCGCTACACTCATGCTGACAGCCCAAATTACAGTATTTTATTATATTGCATCTTTACTGTGTATTTTATTTATCTCTGTTGTACCCTTTAGTATTTGGCATCTATTCAAAATCTTTACCTGTGTTCTCCTGCTGTTCTGGGGGGTTTTGTAGCTTCTTTTGATTTGTACTCAGAGCATTTTCTTTTACTTTCACACTGTACAAAGTTCATTAGTTTGGAGAGCTTATGCAATCTCTCAATGACACCAAATCCCGTTTGTTCATCTGATTTGCCACACAGCTGCAAAGATAGCCTGTGTATTAAATCACCAGTTGTAACCACCTGTAAAACACTGCTTGTAAATATGCTCTTCAAGGCACAAAGCCAGCTTAATGTAGCAGTTAAATTTTTAAATGAAATGTCACAGGAAGCATGTATGTTCCCTATAAGCAATTCGCAATTCAACTGGTTTGCATACTGCCCGTTTACTGTTTGTTAAAATTCATGTCTTGATTTTTTTATGTGTCTTCATAGGTTCTGCTAACAGAGCATCCATAAAAACTGGAATTTTTCATGGGGCATCTAAGTTTAATCCCTCCTGCAACAGCTACATTGACTTCATTTTTCCTGAATTTCTTTGAAAGAAGATATTTTCTCAGATCTAAAAAGTTCTAACAGTGCCTTGATTTGGCAAGACAATTCATTGTGTAGCTCTACAGAGTAAGTACTTTGTCTTCTATTAACTTTGGTTTTCCTCTAAAGTCTGAAATTATGGCCTAATCTCAATATAGGCATAAAATAACATTCTTCTATTCAACAGTTGCATGGATATGAACAGTCAGTGAGCTTTGTTTGGTGACATTTAACTTTATCATTCTTCCATACCCATTGCAAAACCTTGCCTTCTCCCTAAAGTTCCAAAGACGGTTTTTATCAACAACTTTTTCTTTTTATGTATTTCCTTGTCTCTCTGGAAGACCATTTCTAAATAATAGCTTTTGAGGAGAGAGCTTTTCTCCATTTTCATTTGGGTGAGGTTTTACAAGGGTCTTAAGCACCTGCATCTTGTAGAAGTGAAAGGAACATAGATAGTAATGGTCCTCTCTTTCTTTTGAAACTTTCTAACAGGTTTGAAATCTTAATGAACTAGAGAATCTACAACACTTATATCAGAGAAAGTTCTATGTTTTATTGTAATACTTTTTATGGAACTAGTGAGTTATTTTGCTGAATATAACTGCTGGATAAAAAAATCCATGCTGTGAAGAGTTAGTTTGTGCCTACAAGAATTACTTTGATCAGCATCACCCTTCTTCAACAGAGAGAGTACATGCTTCCCATGTTTCTCAGGCAGCCATATCCTATCAACTCTCTGCTTTCTTCCTCCACCACAGCACAATGTCCATTTTCTCCCATATTTTCCTTCCCCCCCCCGCCCCAGTTCTCCCTTTGTTCTGTCTGTTCTCCCTTACGTGTGGTATGTTTGTATGCTTATATAAACTCCTTCTCCTTATTCCTGATTTTATGATGCATCTATTTTTGTTTGTTGTACATGTTGGGATGCATTTGTACAGCACTGAAAGTAAACCTCTTCTATCTCAGCAGGAAGCTGTTCCTCAAAGCAATTATGCCTGATGGCTCTCTTTCCATTTTCCATCAGCTTCTCAAGAAATTGTATTTCCTGAAACCCTACAAATTCTCCTTTAGAATCTTACATAACTCTATGTATTCAGCCATCTCTTTTTCATCCATCTTCTCTTTTTCATTATGTTTTTCATTTTGTTAGATATTTGGCTCATTTACTCATACATTATCTATTCTGATACTTTATATTTTCCACCACTATATTGATTGCTATTTTCTTAGAAATTTACAGAGTTTACATAGGATCACGGCACACAGCTCCCACTGATTTTAGTAACTCCCACTGACTTTAATGTGAGTTTTGTGGCTAACTCCCTGGCAACTCAGAAAATACAGGGTCTAGTGGGTATAATCTGAGTTTAGAATCACTTATTTAGAAGAATAAGCTTTTAAAAGTTTTTTTTCTGGTTTTGTGGTCTTGCATTATTACAACTTTTAATAGCTGAGGGACCAAAGAAGACATTTTCACATAAATTAGAGTATTTGAGGTCTACATGTCAAGATTTAGAACAAATTAGGAAAGATTAGTCATTTTCCCCTGAGTCACCATCAAATTTTGCCCTTGCTTTTATCATTGCAGTCTATGGTGGTCTTCTCTCGTCTACTGCAGATGAAAAAACACGACTTGAATAATGAATGAGTCTATGATCAAAAATATGCAAATCTTGTTCTTCATTTCAGAATTTGGACATATCAACTTCAATTTCCTAAATCCTCTCTTCTAACTCAAGCTATTAATGATGCTAAGACAATTATCTAGCTCTACCAGACTGCCTATTGTTCATTCAGCAGAAACCTCTATTTTAAAAGAATGTCAAACTATTTCTGTAACATTTCATATATTATTTCATTTTTCTTTCACAGTCTTTCTGTGTCTTAAGTAGTAGCCAGGGTGTTCACAGCTACAAGATAAGGAAGCTTTATCTGAAAAAGTAACACATTCTTATAGACCATCTGATATAACTAAGAAAAAAAGGTGAGCTTTTAGACTCACAACCCCTTCATCTGTATCTTAATCTTGTGTTCTTTTCAACAGGACTAAAATCTGCTGTTACTCTTTGGTCATCTAAAAAATATGTCCCTTTTTTCCTCTTTCTTCATGTATCTCTAAAGGCAGTTTCTCCAAACCTGGATATTTGTGCACCCATTTTCCATTCCAGACATCAAGCCAGTTCTCACATAGCTACAATCTCTAGTGCAATTGAAGACAGCGGGTTTTCGCTGTTTGTTATATTTGCTTTTAAAGTAAATCCAGCAGTTTACAAAACATAAACCTGAACATTAGAAATACCTACTGTAAATCAGAACATTAAGTTCTTATTCAAGGCCAAACTGTGATTATCCTTTTTGTAATTTCAAGGGTAAAAATAATACAAGTGCTTTATATCAAATATATACTGGCAGCCAACTACTGCTGTGGTCCTGAATACTTCCAGTGATCAAGGTGTTGGCAGAGTCCTGAGTCACCTTCTCAGACGAGTAAGGAAGCTGGCCATGAAAAAGATACTTCAGATTCCAAAATGGCCAGAGGACCTTAAAGCAAAAACCTTTTTGCATCCTGGGTTTCAGAGAGGTAGTACCTGCAGTATCACTTCTTGTGAGTAAACAACAGGATTACATTCACTGTCTACTGTTGCTCCTTTGTCAAATAAGCTGTGATTGGAGTCAGGGTCACCATATTTCCCTGCATACCAAGTGACTTGCTGCCAAAATGACTGGCCTGGTCTACATCTATCTGGTCTTCAAACTGTTGCAAACTTGTGTTGTAAACACGTTAGCATTGATTTTAGTTGAGGCTAAGGAGATATATCTCCTTTGTCCATATTTTCTTTTCCCACTTTTTTTCTTACTGAGGAGAATTTCATTCCATGTGAAAGTCTTATATAAAAGTTGATAGCATTTATCCAGCAATAAAAGTCTTGAACATTGAAAAAAGAATATTTGACAAAATTATTCATTTCCCAACATTTGCTGTTTAATTGCATGAAGACTAAAAGCTGCACATGAACCAAATTTAAATAAATTTTTAAAAATCAAGTGGTGCAAGTACAAAATTTAAAAATAAAAAAAAAAGAAAAAGAAAAAGAAAAAGAAAATAAAGAAAAAAAAAAAAGAGAGAGCAAACCCCCCAAACCTGTAGCTGTGATAAACAGGCTAGCTGCAGCACAATGTATTTTCATTCTGCCACACATTCGCACTATATTAAATTTTACCTCTGAGTCCTGAAAATTGTTCAAGGCAGCTAAATTTTCATTGGAGGTTTGCCTGGAGCCTTTTTCAGCATCAAGGCCTGCCTCATCAGGTGTCCTACCAACATGAATTACACTAGTTCAAAGTACAGTTCTCATACAAATTAATCACAGCACGTACTCAAATATTTATCAAAATGTTTCTCAACCTAGTAATTTCACTCTATAGAATTTTGAGATATGAAATAGATTAAATATTTTACCTTAGAAGCAGATTCCAGTCCTTTTGACTCTTGAAATGCAGGATTTAATATTGTTACTAAGTGGTGACCATTCATCTGCCAAGTGAATCTCACATGATGAGAGAGCTTTCTGCATTACAAATGTATGGAAAGTTCTATCTCAAAATTCAATTACAAATATCAATAGTTGCTATTCAGAGCAACAGCTCCAAAATAAAGCTCTTTAATTTCAGATTATAATTGAAAATGTAACCAAATTATTGTATATTCTATTGCTTTTGACACCACTGACAAATACAGGAACTAATCCTGTACCTGCTACTCACATTATCACTAATGCAAGTAATCCCATTCAAATTAAGAATGTGTAAACAAAAATTATTCATGTAAGTAAAAAGTACAAGATAGAGTGGATAAATCCCCTGAAATTGAATGATACAATCCATTTATTTAGTTTCTTTCTCTAAGGTATGTGGTTTCACATGCCCAGTTGGAGCTGAAAGTACAACTGAGACTACAAAAGCTTAAATAACAGATACTGCACAAGCAGAGCTGATACAGCTGTTGATCTTATGAAAAAAGCAGCTCCCGGGATCTCCCTGCATTCCTCAGTTCATGATCTCCCGCATGTTTATAGTCCAGGAGGCTCTTGGCTCAAGCAGAGGGCTCAAACTTATGAGCTACTACATAAGCAGGCACAGCCTACTTCCATGACAGTCCCATTAGAGGAAATGAGACAGAAACAAACACTGACAGGATTATACTTAGAACTTTTTTCCCTATTTTCCTGCCTCAGTTTTAGATCCTCAGCCCACCACTACTCAGTTACAGCACAGATGACTTACCAAGAAACGGCATTATAACCAAGATAATAACATCAAAGGAGCATTTCAGTAAGAAAAAGTTTTAAAAGTCAACATCATTCTCATTAAAAAGGGCTGAATAAAAACGCTATGGATAAAATCACTTAGATTTAGACTACAGTTGTTCAAGCTACCTGGTATCTTCAAATATTAAAATCTTGCCATGCACAGCTCCACAACCAGTATTGGACTATTCTAACCATACTTCTGCCACATAGCTGAGCTGATGGAGACAGGAATACATTTCTCAGTGAATTTTCCATGATTTCTAGTCACCGTGAGCCATCAGGCACGATTCAATCTGCCTCTATTGCAGCTGGACTTCTTGCCAGCTGTTACTGACAGTCCAGTACTATATGAAAGTGTCAGTCCTTCAAATGGTAAGGTAAAGCCAATTAGTTCATAAGGTTAAAAGCAGAGTTTTGTGGAGGGACATCCTATGTTTCTACAGTTTCTTTAAAAATTAAGCAAGCCATATCTAGATTGAGCATGTGTCTTCTGTGCAAGAGTAATAGTCACATTTCACCAAAAATTGAATAAGTCTATTGTGTAAATGAAGGACTCCCTAAGCACACATTAACAAGAGAGACCATAGCCATCTATCATCTCAACGATCGCTGAACAACAGGATCTGTAAGTAATTTTGATAGAACAGATTGTGACAGCTTCATAGGAATTACTGCAAGTTGCATAGGCAAAAATCTACAGAATAAAAGGAATAGAAATAGGATGTAGGTTGTTCTGTCAATTCACATATGATCAAGCATTGAAAGCAGCCTTGCTAAAATAAGTATTTTCCTCACTAGAATAAAAAGACGCAGGGAGAGTACAGGAGTGCCTGAAGTGTCACATATGAGCTAACTATACTGAGAAAATCAAATAAGGATCTTGTTGCTAAAAGAAAATATCAATAAATGTAAAATATTTCTTTTCATGTTTCAGTAAAAGCAAAAATAAGCACTGTATTTCTCATCATATATAAAAACATTATACATATATATCTATACCTATACCTATATATCTTAGCTTGACTGGCCTCCCAATCAACCTATCAGTCCTATGAGTAAAGTGTAAGAACAGAAAAATCTGGATCTATTTCTTACAAGAAGGTAAGGCCAAGTTATTAATGCATGACAGAGTCTGGTATAGGTGAAGTAAGTATTCCGTCATTATTTCAGTGATAAATCTTTTACCTCACCTCCTTCATTTGTCCTTGTATATCATCTTATACAGAGATAGTCACAAGAAATTTGACAAGTAGGGCAGTGCTAGAAAACTGCACTATCCTTTTCTTTGAGGAACAATTCTGATTTTCTCCATCTTATGGAACTCTCAAACAAGAGACTCACAATGAAATGCTTCAAAGACAGTGAGAGCATATGGCAAAATGCAGCCCTCTCATCTCAACTTCTCTGCAAAAGAACTAAGAAGTTACTGTCCATGAACGATTAGAATTTATCTGCTAGCCCATAGCTGTGAGTAGTCAGAAAGGAGATAATTTAGAATAGTTCAGAAATGCTTATCCACGTTAGTTTAGCCTTTCATGCCAAGACTTCTTTTACTACGACATAAGTGTATCTTGTCAATAGGGAGGTGTTTACAATTTAACAATTTTGCATGAACAAAAAGAAACAACAGAAAGTTTAAAAAGACAAACTGAAAGGAACAAAAGGTAGTAAGTATGTCAATGCTCTAGCAGAAGGCCAGTTTTTTACTTACAATATGCCACCTAAAATTTAGCACCTACATGTTAAATAAATAATTTATATTCTCTCTCCTCTGCTAAGAGATTGCTCTGTGTATAATGAACAAAAGCAATTCAGATTGATACAGATCACTTCATCAGTACCTCACTGCACTTCACAAAAGCTACTAATGACCCTTCCTCTCCCTTCTATAAAGCTCAGTGGGAGCTCTGCGACAACGTTCATGGGAGTTGGAGGTGTCTCAATTCTCAGCACTGTTGTGAGAGGTATGAAAATGGTTCACAACTGCAAAACATTACAGGAAACTTAGGCCACAAGATGGTGTTCTGAATGCACATTAGAAGCCAAAACAGCAGATCCCAAAACACCTTAATAATGACTGATTCATCTAAATTTTAACACCACTTTTCCACATTTTTCTGAAACTTTGATGTCTCTCAGTGTTATTATCCACTAACTTCAAACAACTTTTGTAAGTAAAGCACGCTAAAAATGAAAAAAGGAATATTACTTAGAAAAATGTGATAATAGTAAAACAACACAACACATTGCATATAACAGTTACAGAAAGAGCTCTATGGGAATGTTACAGCATTTGTATTTACTAACCTGTTGTAATCCAGTGGGCCGTGTTTCCTTTCTGTGTTTGCCTTCCAACACCAATGAAACTCCTTCCTCGTGAATAAACTTCTTCACTGTACACTTTTGCTCTCTGACTCTCAAGTGCTTTTTTCTCCAGCTGAGATGAGTAGCTGGTGTGAAAAACTTCAGGGAACAGCAAAACAGTTTGAGACATCAAAGCTGCTTCTATCCTCTTTCACCAATAAAATGTTTAATTTGGGCTATTTCAGCAAAAGTGCCTTCAGTGACTATCAGTGGCTTCATTCAGTGTTAGTGTCACTAACACTGAAAAATGTTTCTGGGTTTTTTACCCAAGAAACAAGTGTGCTAAAAAATGCAGATTGAGACAACCAAAAAGTAACTGCCCACCTAGAAAACAGTTTTGGCTAGCTAAAACATTTATGCTTCCATAAATTCTGTTTCTAAAACAGCATTAGTGTTGGCAACCTACTCCTTGTATCTTCTATCATATGAAAACTAGAGCACTCCATCAGGAATTTGAGGGTATTTGAAGTCACACATTTGTCCCCTGTTTGCCCTCCTCAGAGTGCCATCTCTGAGAATTTCCCCCCTTCCCCATCCCTGGGATTTCAGGTGGGAAATTTCAAGAAATCAGTTTTTCTCCACTTCCTTTTCTTCCATTAAGTTATCAAAACTCATTTTCCTAATTCAGGCAACCCCCAACACATTTACAAAATGTAAATCTAACTGTAATAAATACAAAAAGCAAAAAAGGTGAACACTACAGAATGAAAACCTGACAGGGTAGTGGCTTTATCCTGAAGAGAGGATTACTTGGCACCAGGTCACAAACTCAGTGCAGACACGAAAGTGAGACTACAACAGTTAGGGTCAGACTCAAGAATTTAAGTCTTCACTGAAACACCTCCACTGAAAATCCAACTGTGTTTAATTTTAAGATACAAGTTCTTCTGCTCTCTGCTTCAGGGCAGTCAAATGCAATTCAGCTTTGATCGAAAAACCTTATATTGTCACAGCACATATAAGCTGAGGTAAAAAAGGACTAAAACAGCTGTAGAGCTTTTGGTCGGAAGCATTCTGTCCAGAGCTTAGAACCTGTGGCTGTTAAAATCAGTCTGCACAGGGAGAGACAGCTTGATTCACAAGTTTATAGTTAAATACTCTTTCCAAGTAACTTGGAAACCAAATCCACTTTACTAAAGCCACTTTTTTGAAACAGCCCCAATACGATAATGGGATAGTTTTGATTAATCAAATTTCAACCATTGCAAACAAGCCATTTTGAAAAGCAGAGTCCTTCTCCCCAATAACTGCTAATTCCAACCAGAACATTCTGGCTTTCCTTGTCCCAAGTGAACATACACATTGTTTTTCTGACAATTAATACATCACGGACTACACTATGTTCCTAAGTCCACTACTTTTTAAAAATATAGGACATAAAATTGTATTTAATTGTGTATAGAGCTTAAATAGTAAAGTGATTACCCCAGTACACAGCAGCATTTCAGAAATTTTATTAAACAGAAAATACTACTGCAGAAGAAAAGTTCCACTGGGTAACAGCTGCCCCCTTTTCTAAGGTTCCAAGCATTTGTTGTCTTTTAAATACAAAAAATGTTCTTAAAACTTCTGAATGCATGCACTTTGCTGGTCATTTTCTGTTCCTTCTAGGTCTATTTTGAGAATCTCTGCCTAAGCTCATTTCAATTTCTAAGAATACATATAATTATACTCACAAGTTTGAAATCTTGGCACCTCTCTATTTCTAAACATAAGATTCTAGTTAATCACATAACTGTACAATATCAGCCTGTGATAGTGATGATGCTCCTGTAAAAAAAAAAGTAAAAATTGTTTTGCTTTTCAGTGCTTGGTGCATAAAAATTAATACCCATTTTGTTCTAGAAATGCATGAAACACAGAAAAACATGTAAGTTTTGACAGACAAACTGAGCAGAGATGCATGTGCATTAGTATAACAGGGCACATACTTAGTGGTATCAAGATGATCTGTGGTAGAGTAAACTGAACAAAGGAAACAAATATCTAGAGCAGAAAGGAAGGCAGAAGTAGCAGCTTTTCAGGTTTTGAGGAGAATCTCTTGTATGAATAAAATCCCATGGATTGGCATCAATCTGCAAGTATTTTCTATCATTCTGAAGATTGTTATCCTTCTTTTTCCAAATAAACAAAAACCTCCAAATAAATTACCCCAAACCCAAACTAACCAAACAAAAATCAAACTAACAAAAAAAGAAACCTTTTTAAGAAAATAAAATTTAAAAAAACTAGAACAAATACTCAATATCAGATGGTCTGAGTTTTTTCTTTTAATTCTCTTTTATTTCTTCTCAGACAAAATCCTTTGCCAACGTTGAGCAAAAGTTAGGAAAGGTTTGAGGTTTTAAGGGCTCTTTTTATGATGAGTACACTATGAACAGCAGTAAAAAACATCATCCTACCCTTCGAGCTATCTTTTCCTCAACATTGTGCAAGATGTAGTAAATATTTACATCCTCATGCTTCACTCTACTCCCCTGTATAATGATATGCTGCCATACCTACACTGTCTTTATCTAACGTCTGATTCATTAATGATTGTAAGGAACACTGAGAAGCTCACTTAAAAGCATAATATCAGAAACAGCTTTTGCAAGGAGCATCATAAATGAAGTGTCATTATAATAAAATTCAACTTTTCTATAAGAAAGGGTACAATTACATTCATATATATTTCCTACACACTAGAAGGAATGATATTGAAAGTTTCTAATCAACAAAAATGCACTGATATCCATGTTTAAGTACAAAAAGGATCATTCAGTAATGACTCTATTTTTAATATCCCATATTTGTGAACTGGAAGCCAAGTACAAGAACAGGCTTAAGCTGATCCTTACCAGACACCAGGCCACGAAGGGTTACAATCTGCATCTCTGCTTTGTTCCTGCTCTCCTATGCCAAGGTGCAACAGAGAGGCCTAGCTCCAGGTGATTCCATGTGCCATATGTGCTACATTTCCTGCACACTCTAGGAGCTGGGAACAGGATTTCCAGATTTATAGCTAGTCTGTTTTTCTTGCTTTTTGCCAGTTTAAACCCTCTCCTGTTATTTATACATTTTATTTAATTTGTGGTTGTTTTGGTTTTTTTCCCCAAATACCAAGGACAATTAAAAACATACAACAGACAGGCACAGCAGGAGAAATGGAAGTATGCTCTCAAAGACATACAGCCAAATTTAGCCCTTTGGAGAATCTGGTCACAGAAGCATGAAATTTTCACAGATGTCTGAGTAGTGCAAGGATAGCATGACCGACATGTTCCGCTGTCTTTGCTATCCAGAATATTTTTGTGGATGGCTCTAGATGTGGGAGGGGCTTCCATTTCACAGCATTTGAAAATACGTATCCACGTAGCTGTTTCCAAAAGAGGAAGACATATACTAAAAACGTTGACCCACATGCCAAGCTTTAGCCTCTCTGAGTGGTCCTGCTGGCTTTGAAGGGGCCATTCATACGGAAAATTACATTATTTAGCACGGGCTTAGTTGTATGGCCAGATTTTAGGATGTATGCCAGCTTTGCTGAGGCACCTCAAACTGATTAACAGCTCTGCCATGGAGGGGCAACAACGAACACAGGAGGCAGAGACACTGTGGGTCATGCTGCAGCTGTGCTCTAGAGAGCTCCAGCACTGGTGATGCTGGCATGGGAAGAAAAAGAACAGGGAGACAAGACCATGCAGACAACAGTTTTGAGTTATTATTAGAGTGTGAGGAACTACCCTTTGCCTTAGAGTGTTCTTCTAGTAGACATGTGCTGCATGTCTACTAGAAGAACACTCTAAGGCAAAGGGTAGTTCCTCATATATAGACTCTTCATGGAGCAAGCATACTCACCCAGGTTTGCAGAGGCAGTAAGATAGCAATCACTGGCAGTAATTGTTCTCCTTCCAATTAGCATTTGGAGTGATGATGGTCTAAACACTGCCAGGAACAACAGAACAATAAGATAAACCCAATGCTACAGACTAATCAGTTCTCAGATTAATTCGGAAATTAAAAGTCTACAAAAGCAACAAGCATCAGTAAATATTTTTCATTTGTTACAAGTACCATGATACAGATTTTGCCCTCTCCAAACATCCTTATCTCTTAAAAAAAAAAAAAAAAAAAAAAAGACCAAAACATTTTAAAATAAATTCCATGCATCAGCCTATTTTAAGCAACTGAGTCTACAGAAACAGGGCTCAGGGTCAACGGCATTAATTCAAAAAACACTACTTGCTACAAAACAATATACTTAACATCACAACCCTATTTCCATGTTCTTGTCAGAAAGACAGTTTTCTGACCACATTCACATAATTAAATAGCAGTGAATCTTTCATTAAATACAAGGCCTTATTCTCATCTCACAAGAATTGATGGCAAAGTTGCTAGCTGAAGTTTGAAAACAATCACACTCTATTTATATCTAACATACATAACATGCTATGTTTGGGGTGGGGAGAGGGTCTGTGTGTTTGTTGTTGTTTTCTGTTCTTTTTTCCCCCCATAGGAAAAAGATCTGGCAGCATACATCTATTTCACAGTAAAAACGAGCTATTAATATTATCCAGTAATTCAGCTGCTTCCCAGCCTTTGGGCAAACTTTGGTGAAGAGAGCAGACTCCCTCTTTTCATACTTGTTAATCTGCCAGTTTCCTCCTCAGGAATTTACACGCAAATATGTTCATTTTCATGCAAGTTAGAGTCTGGTAGGTTCTTTTTTCAGATAGTTTACCAGAGTAATAACTATCATCTGGCTGTAAAGCTACACCCTGCACTATGAGTTAGGTGCTGAGTGTCTGTTTAGTAAAGAAAATATGGTAAACCAATATCATAATTGCACAAAATGGAATCCAGATACAATTCCAGACAGTTACATTGAATGCTGATCACCGGGGAAAAATTTAGATCTTTCAAACAAAAACTCACAGCAACACTAGAAAAAATATAAACTTACAAATAAACTGAAAAACAGTTGCTTTATGCACTGAAGTCATTTACCCCCAAAAGATGGGAAAGAGCTTTCTCGTTATAGGAACCTACACTGGGGTAGAAAATACACATTCTGAAATGCCAGATGAAACCCAGAAAATGAATGTTTTCTATTTCTCCTGGGAGACTTTTTAAATTATCAAGGTAGAGACTCAGTAGGAAGCTTTTTAACATGACAGTTTTATCAATTTTTTCTGCCTTTGGAGTGAAATTGCTGTCCTTGGCTGCCTTGATTTCAGCCACTCTGATTCTCCTTTTGCCAGTTACCAATCATTCTTTCAGTGTATCAGCACAGGTCAAAAGATGAAGACATGCTTACATTCACTACTCCCGCACTTGCAGTTCAGCACAGGCTATGGGAATGCAACATTTGTACTGCCAGGGCGCTGGGAAAGGGCCTTTGTATAAATGAAGCGCAAGTCTTCAAGTTATGGCCTAGGGGAGACTTAAAGAGTGCTGACACCTTTCAGTTACCCTCCATGTGTATTCTCAAACCATTGACTGAACTCCCAACGTCTTGTCCCAGCACGCACAGGATTCAGTGCTAACCCTGGAGCTCGCTGCCTGAGTAGACAGTTGTTTCAAGATCCCAGTCAAGTGACTGACACAGCGATAGATCCTGAAAGCCAAAGGTTCACTCTTTCAGTTGAATGGATGAAAATCGCTTCTTGAAACCAGGACTACAGGTAACCTAAGACAGTTCTCTCTCTTGATGAAAAAATGAAGCTTGTGAGATATATTCTGGGATAGCCAGAGTTATTCGTCCAACAAGAAATTCTAACACTGTTCAGAGATGATCTACATGGTTCAGAATACAATGTAATATGCTCCTCCTAAAAGAAGTTTTCAGTATCTGGTAGGTTTTTATTACAATTGCTCACTATAAAATGCACTATTTAATTACTAGCATGAAAGGGATTCTAGCATAAAGGAAGAAGGTGAAATGAGACCTCTCCACCTTTTCAACAGTTAATGTACTTGTGCATGTAAAAATACAATGCTTTCTCATATGCATTTTTAATGATGCATTGCATTTTCTTAGATCTGTGGGATGTAATTTCTCTGTTGGTGTTCTTGGATATGATGTAATACCTAAAGGAATATATGACCACAATATATAATTTAAATAAATCTAGACTTCTTAGGATATTGGTCAAGAAAAGATTTGTGATTTTGTGCCCAACTTGACCGTCCATTAAATGGCACGTGCCTAAGTGCTCAACTTCTAAAATACACTATCTTTTCTGAGACATTTCATGTTGAACTTCTAAAATTAGACAACTACTTCCAAAATGCTGAATTAACATTTCTACAATGCTGTGTATAATCTGGAACTTTACATTTTTTTAACCAGACAACCAGACTTCAAAACATCCATTCTTCAGGTACTGTAATAATGTAGTTGTCAAAATAAGCAAACTTACACAGAACAAAATGACAGAAACCAAATATTTTTAACAGACAGTGTCAGGTTTTCAATAAAATAGAGCACAAGTCAGTTCATGACAAACAGGTATTTTTAGAGTGCATCTTAGAATCTACAAGCTGTAAGCATATACGGCCATTCAATATTTATATGCACTATCAAAGAAGCAACTGAACATAATGTGAATTTTCCTTACCCTGACTGAAAACTCTTGTACCAGGACAACCATATCCACTGGGAAAGCAGTATTATTTGGAAAGAGGCCAGATCAGACAGATGGCAGAGAAAAGGGAATCAGTAAAATGTTCAACGTTGAAAAGTTTCAGTAGCAATGTAACATGCTAAAAACCAAAGAAATTGGTCAGTCTCTTCATCTTCTGATATTACTAAAACCAAACAAAGGTATAGCAGAAGCAAAACATATTTTTCTAAATTAAATATAAATATAAACAAATAAAAGACCAAGTAAATATAATCGTCTGAGATTTTGAGAAAATGATCTGAAATATTCAGTGAAATAAGGTATCAAACAGTACATTTTTCTCTATACATGTAAATATATTCATGTGTTTTCCAAATAGTATGCAGTATATAAAAAAAATGCCACTTAGCTACCTTAATTTTTAGCATTAGTTTTTGAAACTAAGGTAATTTGATTCTTACTGTTTCTATGAACTGTATGACCACCTGCAAGTTTCAAATTTATAACTTCAATAAAAAACCAACAGATTTAGTTCACGTGCACGATCAAGGCTACACCCTTCAAGTCACTGCTCTTTATTTGATGTAGCGCTGCTCACAAAAAACTCAAGACAGACACTGTCTGCTTTCATGTTTCATGCACTGAGCTTAGGGATGCCCAGTGCAACCCCTAAAGAAAAGATTTAACCAGATCTAATTATCTGATCTATTAGACAAAGATTCGAGCAGATCTGCTTCTGTTACAAACAACACACAAAATGTTGATGTGGTTCCATCATCCAGTCACTTTTATTTCCCACTTGAATAACTGTGGAAGGTTGATAAATTTGGGAATGAAACTCTTAACTACAACAACTGCATCCCTAGTGGTCAGGGAGATAGGTGGCAGTGAAGCATGCAACAAGCACCTGCTGAGACACTGGGGGCAATCCTGGTGAACTACAGTGAAACCAGTTATCGTTTGCAGACCCTCCGAGCAGTTCAAGGAAAATATTTTAGATAGCCACACTATTAGGGCTCCTGCAAATTTTTGTATTAACCACAAGTCGTGTATCTATACATACTCTCTGTATCTGCTGCTATCCAGCACAAATACATGGACAATATGGATCCCACTGTGCCAGTCATCATGCTATTCAACTATTTTCATTTGTGATGCCACAAATAAAGAATTAAATATAAAAGTGGTACCTCTGGTATGAAATCTAGCTTTTGTTGTCAAGATTATTTCCTTGCCCAGTGACATAAAAGTGATCAGTATGCCATTATGTGGATAAAACAATTAAAAAGTTTCTCAGAACTAACTCTGTCATCTTGGACAGCAAAATTACTGCTGCAAGGAGCCACCAGCACATTTGTTTTCATTGTAATCAAATGCACCATCCTCATCAAAATGGTAATTTGACAGGGATTTTTTTGTTCAACTCATGACAATTTATCCATGTCAGTATTTATTATCTTACTGTCATGAAAGCTCCTATGCAGACTGCCACTTCATTATCCATACATGAGTTTAAAGCAGTAGTTTGCCTGATCAGAAGTGCCAAGTAGCTTATCATTTTATATTTGCCAAAATTATTTTGTAATAGGCCACTGAGTTTTTCTCTTAGAAAGCAATCTGTACTGAGTATTTTCTTAAAATATTAGATAGCCAATGCCTCTACTGGATTAGTACAGTTCATTGGAGTACAGTGCTATTGCTTCAATTGAATGTATCTTGGAGTAAAAATTTTGTCTAGTTGTAATGAAAACAACTATCAATTCTCAACCATATTTTCTATTTAACACCTCTGTAAATTCTCAGAAGTAATCTCTTTTGTCCACTTATAAGAATATAAAGCTGGAAAAAGTGGATTTATTATTAGCAAAACACCAAGATTAATAAATGCTGAGTCTTGGGAAAAATCTGAACATTTTACATACTCCTCTGGGAAAGTAACAAAGGCACAAGAAAATGTACCAACAAGGGTATAGCCAGGTAATGATATACAGAAGACTACATTAGTGATAAGTATTTCATTTATGAGGGAATTGGACTTCTGGCTGCAGTTTGTTCCTTCAAACGTTAAAATATTTCGTCTGTAAAATACCTTCCTATATTCTCTGTAGAACATTTTCCTAACCACCACCAACCCTCAGTATCTTCCCCTTTGTATGATGCTGGTATGTACTTTCTAAAGTTGTTTCCATCTCTTCTGTCTGAATTTTTTCTGCACTACACCATCCCCTGACTTACTGAGTTGACCTCAACAGTCAGCAACACTCTTCTTGATGCACTGGTCTTTCTTGACTGGGATTATTTGTAATATCTGCCTGCCTTTGCAGGAACTCAATGGATAAATTCCTGTGATTATGCCCTCCAGTTTGCCAGCTTTCTGTCAGGTGTTTTCTTTCCTTGTGTTCCTCTGTCTGCATCTGAACTCTCTAATCCTGTATTTACACTGCAACTTCTTTGGGACTCTGGTTAGTGTTTCCCCCACCCCCAGAAATCAGCTGTTTTGACTTCAAATATAGTGTACACATGCCAACACAAAGTACTTCAGTTCCCTAACACCTGCATCTCTCAGTACATGCATTCTCATCTTTTCTCTGACAGCTCTCTCTGGATCACTAGCTGAAGATCATTGTGGCTGAAGCAGAGCTGCTACTATCCTCACCCTTCTCTCTCTCCGACTTAACCTTGCACAAGGTCTCCTGTCATAATACTGCCATCCTGCCAATCCTTCAAACTCGTAATTCAGGTATCTTCAACTTAGACTTCTCTACAGGTCCTCTCCTAATAGCTATATACAATATTTACAGAGCCTTGCTGCTTAGTGCAGGAGGTAAAGTTTTTCCCAACCATCCATATAGACAAAAGTCTCCTCCAAGCTCTTACCATCTTGGTTTCTTCAAATCCTGCCAAATGCCATCCTGTTGGATGGTCAACTAGTGACACATATATTTAGCTACGCTGCTTTCCATGCTTGGGAGGAGATTTTCAGAAATAACTGTGCAGGACCATGTTATCTTCAAATCCTTCCTTCAAACTTCTTTGTTTTTTGGGCTTTTTTACCCCTATGTCAGCTAAATGCTGAGAAAACTGCTGTGCTGTGCTCCCAGACCTGCACTGCCATTGGGTCTTCTGCTTCCTGGTTACACCCACACTGCAAGGTCTTTGGAGCAGGGCCAGCTTCTTGTGTTTGTACAGTGCCACCCACAGCAAAGCCCATTTTATGACTAGGACTCGGAGGACGTTGACCAGTACTGCAAACCACAGCAAAGCATCCCTGCGGTAAGAGCAGCTGGCTCTGTCAGCGTAACTTTCCTTGCTGCAGAAGGGAGAGAACCCTCAGCAGACCTTTCTTCCCACACTTGTCTACTGCAGCTTCTCTTAACAAAACACTGTCTGCTTGACTTGGAGGGAGTTTCTCCGAGAGACGAATCAGTGTCTCACTCTTTGAAGCCTGTCTAGCAATCAACCAGCTCTTTTTTCTTCATCTGAGAAAGAGTAAGGTAAAGCTTTAAGAGACAGAGCAAACAAAAACTGTCAAAACAAGCAGGGTTAGATCCAGAACCTATTATATTTAAAGGAAATGCTAAATTTACTGTAATGGGCTTTGACAAAAGTCCCCTGTCACAAAGAAAAACAAGCTGAAATTGGCTGAGTCATCAGAGTAAGAGGCAGAGCTCTCATAGTCCCACCACTGAGTTATCCAGCCATTCCCAGACACCTGCTGGCAGTTCACACTCCCTCTCCAGGCTGCCTTCCTGTAAAACTAACATATTCCAGCTGTTCTGCAGTCCCAGGCCTTAACCCTTTCTTCCCCTCAGTAAATACTCACTGTCTTCCACTGCATCTTTGTTTTTCCAAAGGAATTTCATGTCATGGTCTTTATACAACTCTGTGATAAGGCCTAAGAGGACAGGTGAACTGTTTAGATTGCAGAGTAAAATAGACAAATAAATAAGCCCCAAACTAGGATCTTCTTCCCTTGAATTCAAGCATGGGAATTCTGAAGGGGCCAATAAAATAAAAATGGTGATCTCTTCTGGATCTGAACATTTTGCAATCACTTGGTATTTTAATTCTAATGAGAACATAAAAATAAATGATAAACAGGCCTTAAGCATTTCCCTTTCAAATTTCTGTCTCAGGAACAATATTATTCCTTGCCACCCAAGTTTTATATATATACTGTATCCATACTTTTCATATATATATATGGATATAAATTTCCTTATGCTAGTTCTATAGGAAAATTGCTACTTTGGTAAATGTGTAAAAAGCAGATACAGCCTTAGTACTGTTGCCATGTGTTACTGGTCATCATGAGAACAAAGTCATGGAAAAAGCCCTACAGTTTCTCTATAAAGGCCAAAGAAAGCCTTATTTTGACTTCACTAAACTAAACAAAAAAGTATTATTAGAATTTCATACGTGTCTTCTTGTCATACTCATAACCAGATACAGTATCAAGAATGAGCTTCGTCTGTGGTTCCCTCCTATTAGGGGAAGGTTAAATAAGTTCTTGCTGCCATTAATTCTTCAAGAAGGTTGCTTTACTTTGCTGCTTTTCAAAACGTATTTTCACGTCCTCAGGCACTGTGTGTGGCCAGCCATTTTAACTGTTTCAGTTTGAGTAGAATCTGTCAGTAAGTCAAATGCAGGGACATAATTTAGGTTCTAAAATGTGAATCTGGGAGATGATGGGGGTAAAATACACTTCTGAAAGAAACCTCTCAGCAATAGGAGGTCTACAATGACTGTACAGACACCAGAATAACAGTAGCATGCCTTTAAACCCACCTTGCACGCCAGCTGTTCACATAGGAAGAGTCAATTCATAGTCTGTATGTAGTGTCTGTTTAGTGACAGAACACATTACAAAGTCATTACCTGATGTACCATACTGCAGGACCAAGGTACTCTCAAGTGCTTACATATGGAAAGAAGCACTTGGGGCTGCGGTGAAAATATCCATGACGGATAGCACTGACTTGCACCTTATTGGAGGTGTTTACAGGAGGCAAGCCAGCTGTTAAAAGGAGAAAGCTGATTCAGTGCTCTCTGTAAGGACTTAAGACATTTTGAGAAACAGCCTCAGTTATTAGGAACAATGAGGTTTTGGTCATCATCAAACATCCTAACAGGAGGCTAAAGTGCACCTGGGCCTACATCTGAACTTTCATGTAGTTGAGAGTCCTTCTCAATCAATAAAGCAAAAAGGATTGGAATAACAGTTTTTACTACAGAGAAATAAAGCAACAACATTCATTCCAATTTTAACTTTTTTCACTTGTATGCAGTGATAGATATCTACATTCTCAATCTTTAAAAATAATTTTTAAATTATATATTACTTGTAAGGGTAACAGAAACTGTATAGCATGAAAAGCAATTACAGCACTGTATATCCATAGGAAGTACTTCAACAGATAGATGTAGAGAAAGAGGAAGAAAATGGATTACCCTAAAGCATGCAGGAATTGGTTCAGAAATGTTTCAAAATTCTGCAACTGAATTCTGAAGGCAAATATGGGAAATCCTGTGCAAACAACAAAAAAAATCCTGTGGATGAGGACTAATCTTCTCCACTAAGCCTATATCCAGAGCCTATTCCCTGCCCTTAAGAAATCTAAACAAGGAGATATGGAACAAAATTTGGATGTTTATTTCTAGATCAAATATAAATCACTCCTTAGTTCCTTTTGCCTTTTGTAATGTGGGGGGTTTAGATCCTGCCTCTTAGGTTTTCTACACTCAGAGTCCATCTTTTCACTGTGATATGAGCACCCTGTGAAAGAAGAAAACTGACTTTCAAAACAGCTAAGATGGCAGTCACAAGGGGCTTGGTATACACTTCATTTGAAGATGCTAGAATTATATGTCTGAAGAGTGGTTATTTGAGAAGTATTGATTTTAAGTCTGAGTTACAAATCTCGCCAATTTATTTTTGTATTTGACTCTTTAGGGAGACTTATAGGGAAAACGAAAACATGAATTTCCTACTTAAACTTCTTTTTGTGTAAAGTGGTATGCCAGTAAAACAGCCTTCAATTGCCACACCTCCAAATGGCTGCTGGAGGTCCAAGATATGGGGACACAGGGCAAGAGACATAACTTTGTCTGTTTTTTTGAGTAACTGGTGACCTTACTCTAACCTGTGTCTATGTTGATGATTATATCCTTCTAATATACTATACAACAATGACATTTAACAGAGATTAAATGTTAGCCAGCTTTAGCCAGCTCTTGCTAAGCAATGTATCAACTACCAAAAGCAAAAGCTGACCAGTCTTTACAAGTTGTTAAGTAAGATGTTTGGAAGATATTTAAAAGACACAATCTCCAGGCTAGCCGAAGATATTTTCTAATTTTTTTCTTACTCAGATAGCTCCAAATGGTGATTTGGGCAGCTGGAACCTGGGGGCATATTTGCTTCATTACATACATTATTTTGTCAGCTGGAGCTCATTTTTTGTTAGCATACAGATGGACACAGAAAACCTTCAAAGACCTTACAAATATATTTTGTTTTAAATGTAAATACCACCCTGGTATCATTAATAGCCAAGCTAGCTTGTTTCTCTTACCATTCTACACCCTATATGCCAATAATCTCAGGGCTTTATTTTGCCCGATATAAATTTTCATTAAGCCTGCAGAGGGCTCTTTCTGTCTTTCCTGACTGATAAGGTTTAATTGGCCTCTAAGGATAGTAAGCTGCTTGAGGGCTCTTTCAGAATCTGTGTTCCTCTGCTTCTTTGCCAAATATTTTTTTTATTTCATCTAGTGATTTGTTTCTATCAGCCTCTTTTCTCCATTTTTGTTGCCAAAGCTGCTACATTTTTTCTCTCATAATGTAAGCATTCCCCTCCATCAGTGTTCTTGGAAGAAACACCATTTTTCAGGTAGCTCCACCTTTTCTTTCGAAGTCCACTATGTTATGTCCAAAAAAAATGTTTAGTTGGAAGATTTTTTTCTATTTGCCTCCACTCCAGTCGAAGTGAATGTCTGTAATAGATGTGTGGGCTGACCATGCCATTTAACTTCTTTCCAGCAAGGCCAAACTGAATATAAGGAAGTCAGAACATAATTGAATCTAAGATAAAGACAGGATGAAAAAAATAGAAAACAAAAAAAAACCCTATTATATAAAAAATTCAAAATTATACAGAAAAATACTGTCTTTCTCTTCCTTAATAATCACATAATATTCTTGAAACCTTTTTTTCCTTCTTTCTATCAGGGAAGACTAGGATTCTCGTATTATTTCCTTCAAACTGAATTAAGACCTTTGCTATCCTTCTGTATTTTCCTGATTTTTCATTCTCTTCTGTGTGGATACAGAAGCCTCCATTTCAGCAATATTCTATTTCCATAAAGAGTACTGAATCTATTATTTGCTTGCTGTACTTCTAATTGTGCTTTTATAGTTTCAGAAACAGTTCCATTCTGCAACAGTAATCAGCACATCTCTAGTAGCTCAGTTTTTGGGCTGCCTTTGTAGCCCATAGCCCTCTGTTCCTCTATGCAGCTTTATTTATTTAACAGATTTCCAACCATAAAGTTTGTAGCAGTCAAAGCCATCTCTCTTTTCATAAGTGGGCACAACTTTGAAATTAATGGCCATTTCATACAGCTGAATACTCAGAGAGCCAAGCTTAGCCTGAGATGGATTCTGATTTTTCACAGATGATACTTGGTTTTTCACTAGTGCAAACCCCAAATTTCGAACCATGACATCCTCAAATATGGTCACATGTTCATGTCATATTCTGATGATCAAAAGTCTTTTAAAATGGAAGAGATAACTGCTCCAGAATTTGGTGAAGTTCTGGGTAGTAACAGCAGAAATTTTATCAAAAGGAATCTAGCAAAAGTCAGTAATGCACTGTACAATATTTTTTATGTGTAAGAACTAAAAATTGCTCAGAAAGGCTAAAGCAATGTACTCTTTATATTATCTAAAACAGGGAGAGAGAAAAGGCAAGACTACAGAGAGACAAAAGTTATGGGAAATAAATAATAGGGAGGAGATAGATAAATAGAATGTTAAGACAGAGAGATTACTGACAGAAACAGTCTGCTTCTGATCCAAATGTGGCAGATGCGCCCATTAAAGCAGCTGTCTCAAATTAATAAACACCTTGAATGGAATTCTGCATCTCCTAAACATCCAGGGGGAGAAGATTCCACACAGTTCTTGACTGCCATTAGCATGCCTTCTGTAGTCCTTGAAATGAAAAGGATGAGAGAGAAGAGCGCAGAAGTAAAGAGTTTAACAGCTTCATGCAAGTATTTATGCTTACCTGGCTGAAGAGAATCAAGAAAGTATGTGCTCCTAGCTCAGGTGCTTGTTTGTAGCTAGTCTTGGACTTCTCCATTTTTCTTCCTTAGCACATACAAAACTTTCATCCTTCAAGAAATGGGGGTCTGAGTTAACAAGCAATGACACATTTGCCTTAGTAAGTTTACAGATACAAAGGATGTATGTTAACAGGTACAAGATCTCATTCATAAACAACAAAGCCCCACATTACCCGACAATCCTCAAATACAGTACCTGTTTCTCAGCCTGGTTTTGAAGTCTTGGGACTGTAAATTCAAATTTCTCTTGTCTGCTATGCACAAGTCATCTGCACACAGTAAATGTGCATATCAAAAAGTGTGCTGTCAAACATAGAACCTAAACGAGAAAAGAGTAGAAAACTTTTGGCCTCTGTGGCATTTTCCAGTTATGCTACATCAAGTGTTCCTCAGATTAAGCACAGGTTAAAATACACTCAAAGAGAAATGTCAGTTTAAATTGCAGGGATCACTAATATGTACTGAATAGTGCACTTGAAAAACAAATCACATTTTGCATGCACACGCCAGTCTTTAAACATTCAGATTACAAACTCTTTATATTTGACATGCCAAGTGGAGGGGGGGGGAGGGTTGGTGTTAATTTTTTAATAACTTAGATAACTATTAATTTTTAAAGAAATTTGTTGTAATCTTTTACAGTTGTTTACATGCTCTTGTTCTGAAATCTACAATCTTCCTACAGTATTTGGTGCTGAGTTTCAAAGCTAGTCAAAAGTAAGACAAAAGTCACGAACACTGGGAGAAAATTCAGAGCCCTTACTCAAAATAATAAGTGTTTCACTTGACTTATTTTTTGTGGTATAACACTGAACTGAGCTTTAATATGGCAATCCCTTTATGACTTTTGTCATAACACTTACCAAAACAAAAGAATGTAACTTGTGTGTAAGCAATAAATTATTTATGAACTTGTAAAGATAATGATATATTTTTATAGAAGTGTATAGGCTAATTGTATAGGCTTTATTGCATGAAATTATATACATGGGATAACGCAGTCTTGAATAAATTTTGAAACCTATGCATGACTGGACAAGAAAGATTAACAAACAGCTTTTTTAATCTCAGCATTCCGAGATATAAAGATCTCTTGAAGTGACATCAGGCCGGTTAACTCTGCCCCCTTTTTACATGTTCAACATTCAAGAACAGGGTCCTCAGTTTGTTTTTTCACACACTGTCTCACTCATAAGCAGGACAGAGCAACGTTTTGACCATTTCTACCCCAAAGCTCTCTGCCTTCCAGAAATAAACAGGAAACATCTGTTGCTCTTGCTTGAAGAGGCAGGAGGAACAAAGAGGATTCTAAGAAATTTGGAGAGCTGCAGAAGAGCCAAGTATTAAGTGAGACTGAAAATGGAGGCAGTGAGGGGATTAACACTGGGAAGTGACAGTTCACCTCCCTTACTCTGCTCCTGAAGTTTGAGCTTGTCCATGATTATTCCCACTCACTAGTGTTCACTATTGTACCTGTACTGAACAGGAAAACTGTAAAATTTGCCACATCCTTCAATCCTCCCGCATTTGAAATATTTTTATAGCTACTTCTTCCTCTGAGGACTGTTAAGACTTCCAGGGAAGCTGGAAAACACCCCTCTCACTCCAAACCTCAGATGAGCAAATACGTAATTGTCACATAAAAAGCTAATTAGCACAACTGAAAATGGCACTATTTTACCTCTTCAGGTAAATACTGACTGGGGAGGTAATGATTTTTTTTAAGGAAATGTAAGAAAAGTCCCAAAATGACATTAAGAATTAATATAGTTTTAAAAGGGTTGTTATATACAGAAAAGACTTGAATAGCTCCTTTGGAAGCATTTCAAGCTGTTAAATAATTATGTATTTAGGACACATTGCATGGAGTAAAAACAGCTACAAATGTACATGGAAAAATTATGATTAAATCCCATTATCTCAGACAGCAGCTTTGGCACAAATAACCCCAGACAGAACTCTGGATTTAATTCAGGAACACAAGGCTATGATACCTATGAGTGCCTATGACGCCGCCTCACCTCTCACCGGCATGGCAGCACACTGGCCAAACATCACTTAAAAACAAAGGCTGCCAATGCCTGTCCCCCCCACCCTCACCACCTGCTCGCCCTTCTCCCTCTCAGCAGGACCTGGGCAGCCCTTGGGGATGGTCCCCAAAAGCAATAATATTGCTCTAACTGTGCTCTGTGTGCGTGTCAGTGTGCACAGGCCTGTGGCAGCTGTGGGGCTGTGGAGATGGAGGGGTCTGTGGCTGGCCCACCACCAGCATCCTGTGGGGCCTGGACCATCACAGGGTGGCTGCAAGAGCCCTGGAGACCAGCCCTCACCACAGCAGGGAAACAAGGCCTGTGGGGCTGGGCAGCTGAGAAATAACCTTTTCCTCAGACAATAAATAAAACCAACATGCAAAAGGACTGCAGAAGTGAAGAGGCAAGCAAGCCTGATGCTGGCACAGGACCAACCCACTCTCCCATACTTAGTTCCTAAACTAGACACAGTATCCTTGTACTTCACATGAAAGGAATCAGCCAAAACGTGGCTCAAGCAGCACAGTTGAAGCTTCAACACGTATCTGTTTTTCTCCATCATAAATCATTTATAGCAGTGCGTATTTCCAGATACAAATTTCATTAGTCCTCAAGCAATAGTGCATACTATGGCAAACCTCAGTCTAGCATGTGGGCTTCTGCTGGGATTATGGTATCTATGACCTAGCAGAATTACAAAAAGACAGAGAGGGGCACAGGTCAGTAAAGAACCAAAAGGCAGTAAGGACTTCTGTGAAAGCATGATGAGTGTTAGAACGCTTTATGCAGCTCTCAATTTATTTTTTTGCGCCCCCTTTCCTTGCTTTATTGCATCTTGTGTGACTCATCAACAGCCCACCTACCAAACAGCTTCAGTCACACTTGTCTGGAGAACTCAGACCCCAGAAGGTTTCAGTGGAGCACCAGGGATTAGGATCCATAAATTATATTAACTCTTACTATTGTGTGTCTCCACAGCCTTCTGCAACCCTACTCCACATAAGTCACTTATCCAACCCATCTGTTCCTAGCTCTTTCCCACCATCCTCACTTTGTCCTTATGTTCACAAGTCTTCCTACCAGTCCACAAGAGCACTCGTTCCTTACCTGCTTGTTTGGTACAAGCTGCTTTTACCAGGTCACGTACCTCAGGTCTTCTTATGCACTTCCCCATGCTGCTCCTGAAAACTATGGCAAAGGGCTGCCATACAGCCCAGTGTCTGTCTGCTCCAGCCACATTTGAACATTACACTTCTTTTTGCAAGGCTATAGCTGAGGTCCCATCAAGGAGGCAATGTTTACATAGTAAGGGATGCAGCTGTGCCAGATTAGCTTGTACTCAACCCCTCTCAAACAGGCAAAGAGTATAACCAAAAAGAGCAGGAGTTCAGAAAAGTGGAAGGTCCCAGTGCAGGTTGCAGCCTAGCTAACAAGACAGGGCTACTTCCCTTTCGGGAGCCATTGTTTTCACCACTAAACCTTCCAGCAGTACCACCTGTAGTACTAGAATCAGCATCTCGTACCTTCTTCTATGGAGAAGAATGGCTGACAGAATTAAAAAAAAAAGTTTCCAAAACCACAGTGGCAGAAGCAACAGGATCTTTTTGTATTCTACTCTTTTCCCCATCTACTGATAATGATTCATGCAGTGGCCTAGAGAGAGGACAGAAATTAGGAATCAATTCAGCAGTAAATGTAGAACAGTCCTATCAAACATCATCATGATGTCTCCACCACAGGGTAATCACATGCACAGAATCCCATTGATTTTCCCTGCAAACCTTATGCCATTTCTTCAGATAGCAACATAATGGAGTAGACTGTTACATTCTCCCATGTTTGTCAAATCAAAACACATCCTGATGGAAGAAAAAGATCCAGTTAGGAAGCAACTGTGATGAAGCAGCCATTTGTGGTGCTTCTGCATAAATTATAAATAAAATTGTGTGAATACCTTACATAGAGGAGCAGGTTCCATAGAAAAAGAAGGGAGAACTTAAGAATGTGGGTAGGTGAGCGGCCCAGCATACGTGAAAGTCAGGGACTCCTTTAGATGATATAAGATTTCAGTGATATTTTGTCCATGCCTGGAACCCAGCTCAACCATCTCTCTGATGGTTCTTCTCTTGTCAGGGGCCACAAGATTCCTTCCTGAAAGACCTTTCCAGAGAAAGGTGTGTTGGATTATGTGATACCACTTATCAACTGATTTTTGCTGTTTGAAAATTATTTGCTATGGTGATCTGTCAGCCTATAATCCTTGCAAAGATACTTTCTTCAACTAGTTTTGTGAAAAACGCAGCTATGTTTAAGATATATAGAGAAGTAAATTTTGTTGTATCTGTAGGCATGCCAGGAGCACGGTCAAGATTTGAACTTTCGGAGGCCATAAGAAAAGCAGTGCTCAAGCAACAAAAATAGTTTCAAATCTTGCTTTGGAACATTTTCCTGGTGGTGCCCATCTCATGTTGAGCTCAAAATCTGTGCAACTGAGTCTTCTGACTAAAGAGAAACCATAGCTGGGGAAAGAAGGTTTATTCCTTGCAGGTAATTTTCATAGCATTCTTCTGCCAACTCAGCAATAGAGAAGGGTACCAACTTGTCCAGACAGAGGCTTGGTCAGTGTCAAGATGCCAAAGCGAGCTCTGGAATTACACAGAGATTCTGTTTTGAGTCAGAAATGGGTTTTTTTTTCCTTAGTTCCAAGATGAAAGAAAGAATTGTATGTAAAACGGCTTGTAAAAAATGCTTCCTTTTGATACCATCTTTTAGAAACTAGAGCACAGAACAACATGATGCCAACCACTAGTTCCCCACCGTTGTGGAAAATGGCTGCTATTCATGTCTAGTTAACTCAGCCATGTCATCTTCTGCCCTTTTCTACAGTACATGCTCCACACTCCTGGTGTTAATGGTAGTGGTAAAAACCTGGAGGAAAGACAGCCAGCTGCCCATTAGTTCTTTACTTAAAGAAGCCAAGAACCACTCTTGACAGGTGACTATTAGCTCCATTCCTTCATTCCCCAATATCCAGGAAAACTTGTGAGAGAACGTATCAGAGCTTTCCTGAAGCCATTGGGAAGGCTTATCTTACTGATTCCAGCTGCTCAAAATGCCTAAAACCAAGGCCTGGTATTTCTTGTTCAGACAAGCCCAGAAAAGTGCTCTGCAGAGTCCCATGCCAGAGGAAAATCTGCATCATCAGACCAGAAATCTTGCTCCTCACAAGCCTTTCAGTGATGGTATTACCCTTAGTCATATTGCTCCTTGACCTGATAAGTAACTGATTAAAAGCTCTTGTTCTCTGCAAGAACCACTGTTAGTTTGTAACTTGCAAGGATCAAACCATTAGTTCATTCAGGAATGAACCCAAGAACACTTAGACTATAGCAAGTGTACGGACAGGCCTTTTACTTACTGAAAGGTGAACCACTGAAATTGGTAACACGATGCTCTCAAGCTCACGCTCTCTTGCAGACCCAGTTTTAAGGTCTTCTTAATTAGTAGTTGTACAAGACTGCAAGAGATAAAAACCAACCAAGGATCTAAGGGCTCCCATACCAAGAACCTATACAAGCGAGAAGTCTGACATGAAAATAAAGATGTAAAATGATACAGACTGTACCAGTAAGAAGCAAGAAGCACACCAAGCAACCATTGTCATGAACCCTCGAAGAACTGGAAAGCATTCCACAAAATGCACTCTTTTGTCTTGGTATCACATGAATGCCTAGAGGAAAGCAAGCCATGAGGTAGCAACAATCCTAGATACACCAAAGATCTTACACTTGGGCTCGTAAATCCTCCCCCTGGAGGTGAGCAGGAAGCTTTCAGAAATTACTATCCCACAACACAAACACTATGGCTGTGAGCCATGAGGCAGACAGCCCTTAGGTTGCAGGCTTTCCATGAGACTTCCAGAGTTACTTTCTTCCAAAACATCTACCTTCTGAGGCTTCTTAACAACAACATATCTTTTTTTAAAACCTAAACACTAATTAAAGTAACCACTTGATGTAGTGAGCGTAAAAGTTCTGAGAAATAAAGCAATCTCATCTTCAGCAATGAGGCATCAAAACCCTTGACACCAAAACACCTTCACCCACAGAGGAACATCAGTGAAAATGTCATTCCATAAAACTTGTGAAAAGCAGTTTGAATAAGAAAGTATCCCTCTTCCCTCCCACTTAAAATAATGCACTAATACAGCTACTGATGGCTAAGAGATGAGAAACAGAACCTAAGTATCAGAAATATACTAATATGCTCTGTACACTAAAACAGCTTTTGAAAACCAAGCTCATTCACCTGCCTAAAGGAAGTGGATTCAGAGTATGTTAATATATTGACAACATCCATGGAACACTGCAAGTCTAAGCAGAACTGTCTTCCCTCAAGCTGCTCTTCTCATCCCAACCAATTTCATCCTTTCATTTTATTAAACAGACGATTAAACTGATGGTGAATTAACTCCCTTTTCTCTGTACCTGTCAATTTCTGTTGCTCTGAATCTCTAAAAGATTTGCATTAATTATTTTTTTTCCACTAAACTGCAAATTCAGAAAATCCTTCCTACATGACTTCCAGTTCTCATTTTTCTAGGCTGAACTCTGCTGGGTTTATCCTAAATTATCCTAGTCTGTCCTCTGTCATTTGATACTCCCAAGACATTAGACTTCACAAATAAAAGCTTTTCATTTTCATTAGAGCATCATACACAACTATTACTCTCTTTAATCTCACAGTTCTCAGCCACAGCTCCTTATTAATCTCCAGGTATTGTGCACGTGTCAGAGGACTTAAACGCAATCTATAGGATGGGACCTACACATTCTTCATGCCCTGCTCAGCAGAACACCAAAACGTCCCCCCGACACCAACACAGCACATTCGTGTCCACCACATACAGATGGGGGTTTTTGAGCAAGGAGGTGGAAAATTACCATCTCTGTGCCCATAGGGAAAGGAAACACTTTCTGCTTCCCACCACCTAGTGCAATAATAAAACATCTCAGGCTATCAAAACGTATTATGAAATTACACCTTGTTAGTTAACAAGAAGCACAGTAAACTCAAGTCAAAAGAAAAAAAAATAGTGTTTTATTAACTACCACACTGTTATAATACACTTTAAACGTACAATAAGGTAGCCTTTAAATTTGAGGTGGTTTTAAGAATAACAAATGAACAGATTTCCAAATGTTTGTAAATAGGTGAACTGCAGTAATTATTGTTGTACATTTTTTGAAAATGGTATAGCACTTACAGACTGGCTATATAACTTCATTTTGTACATTTTCTATAATTGAAAATATAAACAGTAATTAAAAAATAAAAAGAAAATTCAGCATAATAAAAAACATATATGTTTATCAGTTAAATGTACTGGATACATACAATTTTTAAGGGAAGAAGCAAAAAAGGAAAGATGGCTGATATTTAAATGCAGATTGACTAACCAAAAACTAAACAACAAACAAATAAAAACCTCATAACCCCCCTAGTTCACTATGACTATATCCATATGTTTGGGAGTACTGTCAATATGGAAGTGATTTTTCTTTTGTATTTGCATATGTTATATTTTACTGGTAATTTACATGATGGCTTTTAAGGCCCTGGCAGACAGATGTTTTTTTGGAAAAAGGTTTGATAAAAATCACTGCTGAGACGCAATACACCTTATTTTTGGTCCTCCAATGTTCAAAAGAAGGGATATACTTCACTATAACATTTGCCTTACCACCCAAATGCTTCAACCTATACATATTTATTTTTCTTAACATTTTAAGCTTTTTAAACATTGGTTATATTGCCCACCTTGGTTATTGAAAGAATATTAACAAGACATCATTTTGGCAAATTAAATCTTAAACATGGCTTTTCAACAGGATTTAAAAGGTGACTATCCCTAGAGTTCCATGTTAAAATGTAGTTTGCAAAATCTTACAAGAGTAATGCTTAAAATATTGTACATAGTTAACCTAATTAAAATAATTAGCTTCAAAATGACAAGTTGATGAGCTAAGTAAAGCCTACACTATGTAACATTTGCTTGGAAACTTGATTTGTCAGTTATGCATAATAAAAATTCCAGTCATCAAGAAAATTACAAAATTTCTTTTATCATAATGTGATTTCTTTTCACCCATCAACTTCTTTTATCTTACAATAGATAAATACCAACATGTTCTCATTTTTTTTACACTAAACCACACAGGATTGATGCATTTGGTTAGACTACCATTTCCATCGTTAAATTCTTTTTTTTTTTTTTTTTTAATATAACTTGGTAAAATTTCATCTCTTCTAGATTCCAAAAGTACCTACAAAACCCATGCAATTTTACCATTTTAATATACTATGGAATATCATACAAAGTAAGGCATTTCAGTGTCATGTATAACCAAGTTACTGTCAATCCAAAAATTTTTGCACATCAATAAAAAGATATCTAAGAACTTAGGAACAATATTCTTCTCACTACTGTATAAAAATAACCACAATTAATAGGTATCTTGTGTAATATTTACTCCATTGTCTCGTTTCCCGAAACTGTGACAAGCTGTAAAGGTATTTCAGTGTTGGTAAGAATATCCTGATTGCTGGTGCCAGATGTATTAACAGTTCCTATTCCTGAAACAGAACCTTGTTGAATATTTGCAAGGATAAGTGTTGTTCCTCCTGCAGTAATCAAAGTATCATCAGATGTTGCTTCTACTGATGCCAGCACTGTACTGCTAGAGTGAATACCTTTTTTATTCTGATGTGTTTTAATGTGTTTGGCAAGGTGGTCACTTCTCATAAAGCGTTTTGAACATTCTGGACAGACAAATTTCTTCTCACCTGTCAAAGAAGAAAAAAAAATATTCAAGAACATTAACAATTAAATTAAACTTACTGCTTTTTAGAATCAGAATTCTAACAAAAACTATACTGAGGAAGAAACTGATCCAACATGATAAACTTGTGTATTACATTTCTTGACACCCATACAAATCCTTTATACAAGAACTAATTTAATTTTCTGTGTCACCAAGTTTGGGGAGATCTTTCAGGCATGCTAGAGAACATAGCCATCTCATATCCTCAGGCTGCTAAGTTTCACTGCAATTATTACCGATAAATAACTTCTAGGAGGAGAACAAAACCTACCAAATGATGGACAGGGAAGACTATGACCTAGAGCAGAATCCCACTTAAAACCGACACACAAGCGCATTGGGTAGTTCAGGTTTGAAAGGACCTCTGAAAGTCTGTTCTGATCTCTTCCTAAGCAGCCACCTATGAGATCAGATCTGATTGCTGAGGAATTTACCCAGTTTTCTTGAAAACTTTTAAGGATGGAGACTGCAGGAACTCTATGGGCATCCTCTTCCAGCACCTGGCTATTCCCACAACTACAGTTTTTATTTATAGATGTTCTAAACCTTTCTTATTTCAACATACACCTGTTGTCTCTCATCTGTCAATGAATGCACCATCAGGGAAAGTAACTTTGCCTTCTTAAGGGTGGCCTTTGCAGTTAACTAGAAAATTACTACTAAGCTCCCCCCGCCATTACTGTTCTCTTTGTGCATCTGAATCCTACAGCCTTTCCTCATAAGGCAAGTGTTCCAGCCTCCTGATCATCTTGGTCACTCATTACTGAACTCAACCCTGTCATCAATGTCTTTCTTATATTGGATGCTGAAAACTAGATGCCATGTTCTAGATGCAGTCTAACCAGAAGAGGGAGATAATCACTTCCCTGGGACTAGGGTCTTTGCTTCTCTTGATACAGCTCTGGGCATCATTGCTGCTGGCTCTTGATCATGTTCCACTTGTCTATCAAGACTCCCAGGTACTTTTCAGTAGAGCTGTTCCCAACCTCTCCACACTTAGCCTGCATTACTCTAAGTCTTAATTCCATCCCAGGTGCAGTATTTTGTGACTATTCTTGCTGAATTTCCTAGGATTCCTGTTAACCCATTCCTTCAGCCTCAGTCCCCCTGAATAGCAGCCTTGCCATCAAGTGCATCAACTGGTCACCCCAGTCTGGGGTCACCCACAAACCTAAGAAGAGTAAACTCTGTTGACTCCTCCAGGCCAGTGATAAATATTTTAAAAGAGGTCAAAGGATAGATCCCTGCAGTTCTCTACTTTTTACTGGTAGGCAAGCAAACTAGGAGCCATTAACCACACCCTCTGAACTGGATCATTCAACTCGCCTTTTTTTAGAAACCATCAGTCTGTCCATCCAGACAAACTGTAACATCCCAGCTTGGCTTCAAGTATCCAAAATGTCTACACAAAAGCACACCATTAACAACAACATGGAATATTTTTCACAGACATCCAGAGACATTTTTCTAGGCAATGTAAATGCTGATAGGCACAAAAATTATTTATCTATGGGTTTTTCAAATACTATGATTTTAAAAGGTAAACATCCTGTAGAATGCAAATATGGATTTAGTTTGTAGGAAAACAGGTAAAACAGACAATACATTTTAAATTAGCTGCTCCTTGAAAAGGTGGAATATCTACATTAATTCATTTTCTTCATATTAGACAGAAGGAGAAATGTGAAACTGAAGTTCCTAATGGGTGGTCTAACCATGAAACTAAAAGATGTAGAATGATGCACCATCACAAGCTCTTCTTTGATCTTAGCAATTATATCTAATCTCCAGGCCACCTAGTCCTCTATTTTTCTCTAATTGAAGTTTTAAGATAAAAAAAGAGTTATAATCTGGTTCCAAAAAATGAACTGCATTGCTGAGCCTGAATCAAAGTATTCTGATTAAGCTACATTAAACACTAGCGTAAATGTCAGTTCTGAATCGAGAGGTGGCCGTTTTATCTCCTCAGTCAGACCTGCCAAAGATTCCAAAGTGAGTGAATATCAGTAAGTATTAGCTGATTTTAGAGAAATCACGCTGCATTAAAATCAATTCAACTCAAAGAGCTGTTCTCCTCTTACAAGTTATTTATCCAAGCCCTGTCCACAGCACTGCTTTAGTTAAATACAGCAGAATCAAAGACTGGAAACCTGTGTGCGTTCTTCGGTGTCGCTGGAGCTCATCGCTGCGAGTGAACCTTTTGCCACAGAACATCCAGTTACAAACAAATGGACGCTCTCCAGAATGCCAGCGGAGATGAGCTCTCAAATGTGAAGTTTTCCCATATACTTTGCCACATCCTGGTATGTGACAAATGTGTTGCTTCTTTTTTCCCAAGTTGGAGCCTCTGTTTAAGAAAAAAAAAAAAAAGAAAAAAAAAAAAAAAAGAGAGAGAGAGGGAAGTTATTCATTCTAATATAGTCCTCCTAAATACTGGTCATACATATACAGGGGGCTACATGTACCACAAGGGATCTGCAAACCAACCCACGTAGCTTCATGTTTTTGTTTCAAATACAACTGGATTCCAGTACATTCCATAAGAAGCTGAAAATAAATTCTATAATGCTATCCCAATGCCACAACAAACTATAAATTCATCTGTGTGTGAAATATATGTGACAGAAGCATAATCTTTAAGAAGCATACATGTATATGAAGTTGGAAATACAGTTATTACAGCAGTTTGTACCACTTTGATGCTAAAGTGCCCATATTTTACGTTTCGCCAAGTTTCAGGTTTTACCGTATCAAAGATAGTTTTGGCCAAGAAAAACACAAATTACTGCACCTGCCAAAATGGACACTGGAGATTTTGGCAACTGGGTAGAGAACAGATGGGACTTTTGGCATCTTGGGGAAACCTGAGAATCAGTTTGGGGTTTGAAGACAAGCATACTGACCTGAATGCTTTCACTAAAAGAGGTGGAAGCTGATCTTGCTGACATTTAAATTAATTCCTTGGTTTTTTTAGTTTAAAAAGAAAATCCACAATGAACACAGAATTCACAGATCGTATAATCCGGACTAAGCTTGATGTTTATTCTAAGATGCTGTCTCACTGAAATGGCAGGTGATTGATTCAGGGGAAGCACCTGATACAACAGCCTAATTTTTTTTTTTTTTTTTTTTTTTTTAATCAAATCACAAGAGATAGATAAGAGAACACCCAGAGAAAGATTCGTCTGGTCAGTGCAGGGCATCATGATTGATTTTAGCCAATTTAACTGTTTGCTACTGAAAGGGGCACTTGAGGGAATAGGTCTGGCTGACAACACAGCCACATGAACGGTAAATGCTGGTGCAAGGGAGGAGATTGGAAAATGCAGCCAGGCATAGGCCACCTTATTCATCAGCAACGTTAACTTAGAACACTTAAGTGGATTCTGAAATCACAGTCTTGGGCGCTCCATCCTCCATGACTGATTATACAATTTTCAGTTGCCTCCCTAGGGCAATTTTTTTCTTTAAACTGGGTGCTTTAGCTTCTGGTTTACATCTAATGAAGGTTCAGGGTAAAGTGCATACACGCTTCATGGAGCTAGCAACTGCAGCAAGCATTTCTGAACATGCACAGAAATGAACTCACTCTAAAACCTCACAGGATCTAAAGGGAATTCCAGCCTAATCACATATGTACCTAAAGCATTACAGACAGTCCAGGAAAGTAAGGAGATAAAATCCCACTAAGCCATAGAAAATGTTTCTAAGAACTCTCAATATAGAGCAATCTTTATAGTGCTTCATTAGTCATTTTGTCTCAGAAGAAAAAAACATCACTTTTACCTACTAATTATTTGTCATGACAAATACAAGTTTTGATTTTAGAACAAATTCAATGGCAGCAGAAGCAGAGTCCAAAAGGCTTTTGATCCTGCTTTTGTAGCAGGATAATCATATGAGGACTTCATCCTCACACCTTCTCCAAATATAGTGTCTTCCCTTCCACAGAAATCTGTACAAATATTTTGTAACTTGGCATGATAGAGTACACAAATTGGATGAAATCACATCAAAATTTCCCTAGAATGATTTTAAGATTCCCAAGTCAATAATTTGAAATTGCTTCATTGCACCTTTCATCTAGACTGAAGGAAACCAAGGCTGAACCCATGGTCATTACCAAGCATAGGTGGTATAGAATACATAATCCTAAGCACCTCACCTAAGTGGTGACAGAATTCCTTAGCAGACTACATAGTTCAAAGTGAGGGGGAAATTAGGGATCCACAGAATGAAACCCACAAGACTACTGTGAATTAGCAGCTAAGTGTATTTTTTCTACACAACTTCATATGGGCATCTGCATGTTTGCTTCATGTGTACTCTAAACTGACAGGATATAAGCCAAATTCCATCTGGACACTTTGCAGCTGTAACAGTCTGGCACTATGCCCTAACACATCATGCTAAGAGGCCTTTCTTGCTGCACTGGCCAATAGCCATCATCACTGAATAAATGAGTATGACTCCAGCCTACTCCTTGAGTGGAGTCTTAAAAACAATTAATGTTAAAGTACTTCAATGGAAATTACGTTTCTCAATAGCCAGGCAGACTGCAACTGTTTCAGCAGCAAACACCTTCATCCACCGAGAAACTGGACTTTATATTCCACAGTATTTCCAGGAACAACATTAAGTATTTCAAGGATAAAACACCCACAAGTTATTTTAAAAATGTGGTTTTTAGAGTTACATACCTGACGTGGTGCTCAGAAGCACAGTTCCTCTATAGATCAGACAGTAGTAGTTATATCTCAATGTAATTGCAGATGTAATTGTTAGGAGGGTGAAATCTCTAGATGTAACTGAGAAGAGACTAAACTTTCTACTTAACTTCACCCTAACAAGAAGCTTAATACATTCTGTTTGGAACCAGAGTCATCCTTTGAGGCATGTGGCTCTCCCTCTCTCCACTTGCTTACTCCCCATGTACTATATAAGCTTGGGGCTAAAAGGTGTTAATTTGCAAATCTAATACATCATCCTCCTTTCCTACTTTTCCTCCCACCAAGTAAGGCAAAGATAATGGTGGCTTCCCACTTCATATAACTGGTACAAATCTGAAGACTGCAATGTAGTTCAATTCCAAAAGCCAACAGCAAAACCCAGAAAGAATTTTTCAACTCGCCCCTGAATCCAGAAAACAGCAAATGCAAGAAATACCAAAACCAAGGCTATGCAATAGATTAAATTATCATGAAGTCTGCATATGTGAAGCTATTTTCCTTTTCCTACTCCATTCAGAGCATAGGAGCAACAGTATTAATTGAGTGAAACACTATTCAGTTTTTTCCCATTGATTTAAAGTGCTTGTTTTACTAGTTACATATTATTTATGAACTGTGTTATTTGAATATGAACAGAATTATTTATTTCTCCAGGGTGTTTTTTCCTCATTGTGGGTACTGACAACACTCACTCAGAGTGTCTAAGGAATTCACAAACATATTGGCTTTATCATCTTAATGTTTCAGTATGGTGAACCTGAACTAGTACAATCACTTTGTACATCCAACTACGGGGTAGAAAGAGATTAAGGCCAAAATTGTCAAACACCCACCAGAGCTTGAGGTGTCAAGTTCAATGTAGTAGAAGCATGTATTTTTAGAGTACTGTAGATGTTCGCAGTCTGCTCAATCAGCCTCACAGGAATTAACTCAGTACTTCTGCAGTGGAAAAGGTGGGCTATATAGATATATACCTCCAAGACTTCAGAGCCCTGTTGCTGCACTCCTGTATCTCATTCCCTAAACACCTCCCAATTTCTGCAATAAGTGAAGCAAGTGACAATCATTACACAGCCCTGATTCACTCCTGTGTATCAGCCATCCCATCCACCGAATGGCACTGACAACATATGAAAAAACAGTATGCAGTCAAGTAAGACTTGAAACCAACTGATAATGTATATGGCACAGGGGATAAAATTAAAGTTGCCCAGGATATCTTAACTTAAATCATTTGCTCAATTTTCAATTTTGTAACTTTAACATCATTTTAAGAACTATGAATGCTATCTGAAACTCTGCAAATCATCAGCAGAGCTGAAAGACAAATCAAAACTTAGAATTCCAGCAGTAGGGATAAACAGGTAACTCTAGCAGCTATGGAACATGATCAATGCTCAAATATTCCTCCAAGTGGGCTTATTCCTTTCTCCTAAACTCTTAAAGGAATTCTACATTCTGGTGGGAAAGTTGCTCTAGCAACTGTAAGCACTTTCACTCTTTTCTGTTTCCCCACCATTGTCTCCTTCATTATCCTGTTTCTCTTCCAGTTCTAATTCTTCTCACATCCTGACTTCTTGTCCTACTTTTCCTAGTTACTTTGTATGTTTGATGTGTCCAGGCCTTCCTTTACAGTGGATTTCAGTGGATCTAAACTCTGTCCTAGTTCTTATCTCAACTCTTTCCCAAAATCGCATATCTGAGTTTTCAGTCTACAAGCCTACACCCTTCTCCAGACTTCCCAAACCATTTCTCAAAAAGATTCTCTCTTGGGCTGAAACTTTAAACATTTTGTAGAAACTGGAAAGAAGAGGATTTTACAGCAAAGATTTCTAAATTAAGGCCACTGTAGTTTGGAACAGAGCATGAGGAAGGAAGACCAAACACGTGGAGTCTCTGTTTCCTAAGATTACAGGCAGTGCAAATCACATTTTCAGAGTTTTCTCCTGAAATGAAACAAATCTCAACCCACGGTGTACTTAGGGCAGATTTTCATGGCAGAATCAGAGTTCAGCAAGAACTTAGCAATGTCTGTGCTATGTTGCAGTGAACTACACATACAAATTTAACAAGAGGAATCCAATAGATGATGATGATGATGTATAACCCGCAAATATTATCACTAGCTTTGCTGGTGGTGTAAATGTATCAGAGTCTTTTTGTCTTAAACATTTAATACTTACTTGGCATGGCTGCCTAAGATATTACCTCCCTGTGCTTGCAAGGAAGGTATCTAGAATATACAGCAAGAACTGACAAGAGACTTGACAAGAGATGTAACTCAGCCAGTGCTATTAGAACTCTTAGTACCACTGGAGACTGACAGGTTCTTTACAGTCATTTTACAAATTTACACTATAGTTCCCAAATAAATAAAGATTTCCATTTTAGTGAAGAAAGTATTATCAAAATGGACAAATTTTAGTGCATTGGAAAGCAGCCCCTGCACAATTCTATCAAGCACAAACACAACTAAATATTTTCATTTGTAAAAGGCAGCTTATTATCCCCCCTTTCCCTTCTATATCCATAATCAAGACATTTAAAATTAAGTGTTTTGAAGTAGAATAAAATCTTTATTATAAAAAGATGAGTAATATTTTAATGAGATGCACAATAATAAAGCATAGGTTCCAATGCAAGACTGAAGTTTAATGAATTGGAACTTAGTACCTCTTTGTTAGTCAAATCTCACCAACTTTGACTGAAAACAGTTCAAAACTTGTTATTTAGAGTTATTATACAAACCTTGTTTTTCCTAGGAAACCAGTGAATAAGAAAACTAGGAAAACTGTATTTTTGTAACACTCTAAACAATTAAATTATGGAAAAAATGCTCAAGCACTGAGGAAACGCAGGAACACAGGATTTAATCAAGTTCTTGACATATGATAGGAAGCCAATCACAGATGTGCATATTCCAAACTATCTCATTTTCATATTTTTAAAAGCAATGTTTTATCCCCCTCACTTCATATTCCAAACTATTTAATTTTCATATTTTTAAGGGCAATGTTTTATCCCACTCACTTGTACTAGGTGACATCTAACTCCAGCAATGGAGTAACTCAGAAAGGATGGAATAATCTGCTTTTTCACCTGCAAATCCAAAAATGAAAGTGGTAGTCCTTTATTGCATAAACTCTTCTGCATAAGCTTCTACTTTCCTCTCACTGCAGGCAACAGAAGCTCCTTTTTTTCTCGCTCATTATTTGTTTTTCATCATTATATGCATGATATGACACTGAATTTTACATACCTTCCACCACCTTCTTTGCAGTTGGGACATGTACACGCTACTCGTCGCAGTCTTTTTCCCTCCTGATGTGGTTGGTCCCCTTCATCATCTACAACCTGTACTCTCAAATGTGTTAGATCATTAGTATTCAGCGTAGAATCACCACTGAGCTGCCACTCTTCTGGATCAGGATCCTCTTCTTTAATCCTAATATCTGAGAAAAAGAACAAACACAGATCCGTAAGTAGCCCGTTCAATAGACAGAAGGAAACCAAAATGATCAAATCTTTTTACTCTTAAGAGCACTTTGTCAGTCAAAAGTCAACATCCTTAACCGCATACTGACATTGCTTCTGTGCCCTTGTAACCTGTAATGTATTTTAAAAGTTTATCTTACTATACATTTCAAAGTTGAAGATAAGCTATAACAAAATATTATAGTTTAAGTTTGAACTGTTCTTGGTGAGGAATGCTGTCACCAGGAGAATATTGTTTGCTTGAAACTTGGGAAAAACTGAGGAAAAAGGTTGGACAGAGGTTGAAGAAAATGTAAACATATGTTTCAAATGATCCTGAGTAGCCATTCTGTTCCCACAGCATTTCTGAATTAGTGTCACATGCAGTAAAAACAGCTTTCCTCAATGGTCTTCAGAAGTTTTCAGTATGCACAGAGATATATAAAGTAATGTGAGAAATCAATCTAATAGAAGGTTTTCACCTGAGAAAGACCGAGATACCTAAGGAAAACAATTAAATTAATGTTTTTGTTCAATTTTTCCCTTTTCACCTGAAATTTATGTCTTTTGCACATTACACAGAAAAGAAAACATTTAGGGAAGAGTGTTATTCAGCATTAGACAGAGATAAGCAACACATGAGCCACTTCAACATTTTGATATACCAGCAGTCAAAATAGGTCTTAGCAGTTTCCTGAATGCAAAAAGGCCTCCTACTTACTCCTTATAGGATGGACATTTGTAAGTATGTGCAACCTCTCCATACAGAGCATTTATTCAATCTAATCGAAGAATTAATTACAGCATCACAACAACAACTGTTTTAACAAATTTACACTTTAATAGGAACATTTCCTTCTCAAACACTATTCTGTATTCCCAATGGCTTTAAAGTCTGGATTGCCAAAAAAAAAAAAAAAAAAAAAAAAAAAAAACCCCAACAGTTTGTACTATCATTTTAGAAAGGTGAACCCCAGTGCCTTCTTTAGTTCAGCATAGTTTACTTTGCATTTTTTCTGTGAAAATGATTACCCACTAGCACAAACTAATAAGCAAACAACAGTAATTGGGGGGGGGAGTGTTATTTATTTATTTTATTTTGTTGAAGCTTCGAACTAACATCTGTGTGTCTTTCTGGATATATTCAAGAGATTGCTTTTTCGGCAAAACAAAGTCAATTATCACGTAGACTTTTATCCTTAAACACTGAAACCTTAATTGAGCATTGTGCCCACTCTAAGCTCTTTCTGGGAGTCAGTGCATTAGCCATCATCTTTATAATAAAGACAAAGCTTCACAGATTGCATGATAAAACATCAGAAAAATGGTGCTGGGTCATATGATAAACAGCATCCTGTCCCAGTAGAGATCAGGAAAGAAACCAATGAAAAAATATGTAAAGAGTAACAGTTACCTGGTTCTACCTTCAAAATCATCTCCAGCATTCATCTGTTTAGAGACAAAGGATATTGCTACACAAAAATTTGCTTGATGCTAATAAAGTCTCAGCCCAGTCATCCCCAACACCACAGCTTGCCTTTCTTTTGCACACATATTACCATATGCAGGACTGTCCTGTACCCTACATCACTGATGTAACTACAGTTTAAGTAATTCTCTAGGACACCACTGCCTTGGGAAGAGAATTCCAGGTCAAAACCAGGGAAGTCTAGAATGATTATCTGGTTTGGCTGCAAAAGCCAATGCTAGAAATTAAGTTTGTGTGAATATGACGCTCTGAGCTGTGGGAATCCAAGAGCAAGCACACTCACTTCTGGTGATTTTTTACACGCGTAGTGCTACCGTGGTTAAGCTTGCCCAAAGTCACCAGCGCACTCAGCTTCACTGTTACCCTAACAAGTTCACAATTTCAGACAGCACCATAATAAATATCTTTCATGTGAAGTCCTAGAAAACCTGTGGAGATTTCTGGTCTTCTGCATAAGCCACCAAACTACCTTTCCTACCAAATTAAGCCATTTTCTGAGACTCACCTAAAAAATAATTATTATTCTAATTTATTATCTGTATGTTATATATAAAATTAATTTTATGCAAGCAAGCATTAAACCACTATAAAACATAAAGTTTATAGAATTATCTTTCAAATAAGTATACTAATACATTCACTTAGAGCAACTTAAGAAAAAAGCAAAAGCTTGATTCACTCTTGCACAAAAGGGTACATAACAGGAATTTAAATATAGCAAGGCAGCAAGGCTGCCAGCACAGGCCAATGCAAGTCTCCAAGCAGTTCTTTAGGACTGCATATGTTACACACGATACTCAAAATTCTTTTACCAATCAAATGTAGCACAAATGTACACTGTATAAATTCTGGTTTTATTTAAAATAAGGATTAAAGGATTGTTAACAACATAACACAGTGTTTTAAGAAGATCATTTCTGCATGATCTCACTAACACTGGACACTGGTACATAGTGTGCCTACAAACTCAGTAGCTGAATCCAGTTAAGACTCCATCTATATACTTCAAAAGACGTATGTTCTAGCAAAGGTGAATGGAACAAATTAGTGTATGGATCTGTGCTGCCAAGACCCAACTCCACTACTGAAGTCAAACATTCCATGGAACATATGACTTCTCATATTATACTGACCACCAAAAGTCACACTCTAATAACAGAGATATACCTAAGAGTAGAAGCATGTCCAAAAAGTCTATTACTACCTGCCAGTATCCATGACTTTCTACCTTCTATGCAATGTTTGTTCCACTTTACAAACTTTTGTCACGAGTTCCTTCCACTTTTTCATTAGTATCTTGCTATTTCCAGTTTCTCCCAATCACCACCAGCAGCACAGAGATTTATAACAGTTTTATAATGATAGAGGCATAACTGAGAAACCTATTTGGACAAAAAAAAAAAAAAAGAGGGACAGACAAAACATTCCTAACAGTTGAGGATACTGGAGAAGACAACAATTGATATAGATATACAATAGTTTATAGCATTATTTTTAAAAATGCAAAACTGAAATGAACACAAAGTAGTATGGTGCTTTTAATTTTGTGCTGTGTTTCCTGGTTATCTTGGTAAGGCAGAAAGTGTAGGTATTGCTTTAGTTATTCATCAGAAGGACTATCTTCTACTCCAGGCATACAGAAAAGTACCACATAAACTGGAAATTTACAGACAGGACTTCATAATACTTATTTATGTAGGCTATACTTTAAACAAAACACAATTAAAAGAAATATAAACAGATAAAGTGTTTATCTAGCCTCTCCAGGATGCAGTATAGCAGAGAGTGGATTGCATCAAAACCCACAGTGAATGTGATTGCCTTAAATGAGGTCCTTAGAACCAATCTGTTGCTCTCCAAGTAGGTTTCACATTATTGCAAGAGATAAGGCTAAAATTCCACCAGTATTTTTTGGAGGGAGGAGAAGCGCCACTCGTGAAGATGTTGAAAGGGCACACCATGGAGAACAGCTGCAGATTAAGTCTTCTCCAATGCAATGGAATTTGAGAATATGAAAATTCATGTTGATACCAGAGACTATGTTTCTCCTCTGGTGTTCTTCTAGATGTGCTCTGCTCTAACTCAGCCTCAACTGAGAGACTTTACACATATCCTGCAAAAAAAGGGGCCTAAAAGAATTTATATAATCCCTAAAGTCATGACAAGCTGATGCAAACACTAGCAAATTAGAGACGACTTTTGTCCTCTACCAATTAAACATAGGCTAAATGAAGGTTACATTTTCTCCACTACTCTTTTATTTCCATGCTTTCAAATTTCTATATGCCCTTCCTTTAAAGTACAAAACTTAGTTCTAGGTAAGTATAAAGGTGAATTTTAGACAAAGATACTATTTCAAACTGCAAACAGATTCTGAAAAATATATATTGTGTTAAAGTTCTGCTTCCTGTCTAGTGCGCTAGATTTGGTTTAGGTTTGGCTTTTCCAAGATGGAAATTGGGATCTTGGTGTACAATTGTGTTCCAAAAGTAGTATTTCATAGTCATAGAAAGCCCAGAGCTGGCTACAATATGGAATAAGATTGAGTGTATTTGGCAAATAAAACCAATAACTAAGAGATCTGTTTAAAGTGCTTCAGAGAAGAGTAACTAAATTTACAGGATTAAACAATGCAGATGTAAATGCAGTTTAAACTATTCTTGAGTACATGTGAACTATGATCTAGTGTGGAGAAAAATACTGTTGCCCACTGCTATACCCAGGCCATTTACCAACTTCATCAGGTATCAGACGAATGCCTCAATTAAGCTTCACATTATGTCTTGGTCTGTTTCAACCAGGACTTAGGAACACATTATTTTCTTTATCTATCAAAAAAGTTATTAGTTTGCATAAGAGCCACAGAAACAGGGATAAACAGAGAAGGGAAGAGCATGCAGATTTTTTTTTATATATCTGCCTTTGCAGAATGTCACAAAGACACACTCAGTATTACATTGTAACACTCTGCAAACTGTGAGCTGCTAGTTTAGCTGCTTTTCCTAGATGCTGAAAGCCACCCTGCCTTTTAGCTCAGCCAAGCTTTACAAGCTCCTGATCTGAGATGCAGAAATATGGTCTTTGAACTGAAAACAGATTTGCAGCAGCCGGGCATATACCTTCACACCTATTTTCTCACAGAATCACAATCTGTCTGCCATTTCAATTGTTTCTAATAGTTTACTTTTCCAAATAGATGCTTCCCTTCCTACCTTTCCCAAGAAAACAGATATTAATTCCCACTTCCTTTCCATCTTGTCTAGTTAATTTTGTTTTCTGTTTTCTCTGCAGTTCAACCCACATTCCCTTGGAATCTTGACTCATCTTGCCTTAACCTCTAGATGTGAGGAAGCTTTAATAAAGACATTTAAATTTCTTAAGACACTGTTCTTGTTCTTGTCCATCTAAACTAAACTATCGAAATTAAACTCTCTCTACCAGTTGACCAGCTGTGCAAGTCTTTCAGATAGGAAACTCAACAGAATTAATGGTTTTTACTCTGACTTGCCCCCAAATCTTAAGTGTGAATTTACACATTTTTATTACACAATAAATTACAAGGTAACATAAGGTACACTTCAAAATGTCATCTTGAAATACTGATGAACTCAGAAGGAAGACTGTCATCTAGATTCAATAGTTCTAAATCAGATTTTAAGTTTCTGAGGAAAAACAGCTCTTGTGTACAAGTCTAAGAGCAGGACCTTACAGTACTCAAGCAGTACCAGCAGAATGATTAACAACACAGCAACAGACCTTTTCCTCACAAGAAATACCACATACTGTATCTCCAAGTGATCCTATTCATTATTCTAAAGCAAATATTTAAATATTTGAATCATGAAAGTACTTTAGCCAGTGCTACCACAAGGAGCACATTATGCATCAAGGAACAGTTACTCGCCCTACAGTAACTGCACTCCCTTGAGATGTGCTGTCTACAGATTCAAAATTTTGGATTCCTGTAGACAGTAATGCCTGCTGCAGCATGCGCTTACTTTTTCTGTTCTTCTCACAGTTGAAAATCTAAGAGGGTTTAACTAAATAGGGGAAAGAAGAGTTGCCCATGCTTAGCACTGAAGAAGCCAGAAACTCCAGAAATATGTAAGGAAAGCAAGAGGACACAGAATTCTCTGACCAGCAGGGCTAAGTATTTCTACATAGAAGAATATCAGACTGCTACTAGGGTCAAACAACAACTGTCAGCAGTAATTAGGGAAGACAGAACTGTTCCGTAAGGGTTTCTGTCCTGTATTTAGGTAAAAGCCAAATAATTGCCCTGCTACTACATGACAATGAAAAGCTTCCCACTGACAGTAAGTCAGGAAGATATAAAAACTGCTACCAAAGCAAACACTTAATAAATCAACAGATTAGGATAGTTTTCATTTGACACTTTTTAAGAGAAGGCTGAAGAGCCCTCTGCAGTTTTAATGCTGCGAGCCTTTGACCATGTGAATGCTCCAGTGGGTTAGAAAAAAGCTAGTACTGTGATAATACTGAAAAAGAGTAAACAAAGACTCAAAGAAGTAGGGACAGAATTAGTGCACTCAAAATGCGATTATGTGAACAATTAGATTAAAAACTAATTTTCTTATTTAAATCAACGATGCCACCGTTGTTGGTGTAATATACTTGAGAGTTCTGCACAGCAAGTGTCTTACTAGGGTACAGAAGAACATTTCGATTAAATGAAGTACAAAACATACTTGGAATACATGAATTACATACTGGCATGAATTTTAGATGCAGATTGAGAACTATCATTTCTGTATGATAAATTATGACAACATCATTGACAATGTGTATTTTTATCTCCTTTTGCTCTTGAAAATTACTACCTTTTGAAAAAAAACTGTGCCTTTTACAAGCAGTAAAAGACAACCCACCTACAACCCACCCTGATCTTCAAGAGGGCAATCACAACTAAGGTCCTAGTGAGTATTCCTGGCATTATAAAAAGGCTGTCGTTGTCCTTGGTAGAAACTTCAGATACTTTCTATGAGCCAGATGCACTGACAAGTTTGGTTTTGATCTCACAGATCAGATACAAAGTATATGATCCTGCCAGGAGGTTCAAAAGGCAAGAAAACTGCACAGAGCCTGAAACAACGGCCGTAAAGTGCTGAGACGGCAAAAAGACAGAAGACAAGTTTCCAGACTTCTTTTTAAGTTAGAGCAGTACTGGAAATAAAACTCCTTCCCTCTTTCACACCATGGATACTTGCCATACATCCCCAGAGGTGTATGAGAGTTTTCGTTTTGTGTCAGGAGTAGCTTGTAAAAAGGGTATTTGAAAAATGAAAAAGGAATGCGTACCTGAAACTGGGTAATACATTCTTTTGTGAACATCCTGAAGATGTCTGAGACTAAGGTAACTCAGGCTCACCTCCTGAACTCTGAGAATCTAAGCTGCATCCCCAGACACTCAGCATACACAACACACATGCAACAAACTTTCACCTCACCACCACCACCTGTAAGAAAAATCATTAATGAGCTGTTTTGGAGCAAAGACCAAAAAAGCACATGAAGTACTAATGCAAAGAAAGAATGTGACAATTCAGTATTTTCAAGAATTTGAAGAAAAAATGTAATTCTATTCCACAACAGTAGATATTGCACTAAAAAATTAACCAGACTAACTGAAGTTCTGCAAACTTTAAGTAAGATAATTTACTATGTGCTGTTATAAGCATGACTGTGAAACACGTACAAGCATGATCATCTAATTCTTCCACAATTTATTAATTTCCTTTGAAAATGATGCTAAAATAAGGAATGTAATTTAAGCATGCTGACAGCAAACTATTTACACAAGATTGGTACATAAATAGCTCTAATTCCTGCACTAACTTAAATTCATCAGTTTCCAATTTAATTTTCATATTAAAAAAACAGTGGGGAGAATTGTTTTTTACTGTTTTAATTTTATAACATGCAAACTAAATGCCTCAAATGAAAATTGGATAGCCGTAGACAGATGTTGTCAGATGAAAATATTTACTTAACATCATTGCTTCAGTTTACTTCATGCTTTTCATAAGACTTCCTTATTTTTTAAATCAGATTCTATTTCATAATGATACCACGGCCTTGTCTCAAAGTCTTGGTATAAAGAATGCCTTAGACGGAAAAACTGCATAATTGAAACTAAAATTAATGAGGTTGAAAACTGAAACTTAAAGAAAAAAACTAAGTTGTGCAACACTGAAAACCAGCCCAAACTTCTAAAAATTTCTAGATGCCAGAAGAAAGCCATGCTTTAAGTAGCATTCTGCACTACTTCATCAGAAGCACTGAAACATTGAAACAACCATCCCAGCAAGTAAAACTGTGAATACTTAACTTTTAATTTTGTTCATTTCAGCATTTACACTGTTTTAGGAAACAGGTATTAGACCAAAGCCTTACAAGGTACCAGCAGATGAATGATAACCTGTCACTTGGGCAACTATTTACCTTGAAAATTGTCAGCCAATTTTTTGGCCAAATTTAGAGTAGCTAAATTACTCCAGCATGACAAAGATGTCAGATTCCGACAGGAATGGAATGACGTTGCCAGCACAAACAGCCAACCACTCCCACTCACTATCAACTGGTGTTAAGTTAGTAACTGGCCTGACTCTAAGGTCAATGGCAGCAGGCAGATGAGTCCTTAAGTAGCTGTTAACACTCCTGCAGAAGAGGAGCTGGGAAGAAAGATGAAGAAATGAAGACCTCAGTTCTGGAGTGACACTTCAGTCAACTCTTAAAGGAATCCCTTTGACTTGATTCCAGCTGTAGACCAACCTGGAAAACTGTTTGTAGGGGTTTTTTTTTCTATTCAAATAAATGAATCTTTCAGCTGAGTGTGTCTGGGTTGATAAGCAGCAAAGTCAATTCTCAAGCCAATGCTACTTTCTTTTGGGTGATTTGCTGGTGTCTTCAGATGCCACTGTAATGGTCAAAAGAAGTATATAAAAAAAAATTATCCAGCATCCTATAACAAGTTATGCAACCTATATAAGACCTAGTAAAATTGCCTTTTTTTTTCCCAGGAAATAACAAATCCCAAACTGGTTCAGTACATTAATAAATTAGCCGAGACACTATTACAATTAGATTTTGATTAACACCATTAAATTTCCTTCAGCTGGACAATTACTTGGGGGCAGAGGGAAAATCCAGTAACTTAAAAATTCTTCCAAGCTGACAAAACTTAAAGTTTCAGAAACATGAAAGCCAAGTTGGTACATTTCAGTTCCTGACAATTTTCCAAAATAAACACTACTTTATATGAAATGTTTGAAGAAGAAATCTATATAAACATGCTAATAAAAAACTGCACCTTTCTTGATCAGGGAAATCACTAAAGAGTAATGTGAACTGAGCATGTAGTAGCTCTTTTTGTTACACACAACGCAGTATTTTATTACAAACTGCCAACAAAAGAAGTACACTACTAGAGAGCTTTCTCAGGTTTAATTTCCTCTCAAGACCAGAAGACTGAAGCCAAAACACAAGTGAGAAAGGTATCTCTCCGCCAGTTCTTCATATAGAGATACTATTTGATACAGCTTTTTGCTTGAAAAGCAATGCAGAAGAGTTTCAGTTGTGACTGACCAATACCCTCCCCTTGGTCACCACAACACTAAGCACAACGAAGAATATGAGCTCTAATAAACATCCTAAAACAAAACAAGCTTGGCCAAGACTTTTCAGAACAAACTCATTGCAATGCAGGTCTATGCATATGTATGCCTGGTAAAATAGACATTTTGGTAGAAACATACTTACTGGACATTTTTCAAAGAAAACTGTATACTTACTGGACAAAGCTATTAGCTTTGTATTAGTATTTCAATGGCTTTCCATTATGTAAATAAAATGTAGGATCTAGGCAAAGACATTCTCTTCTTCTCACACACAAGCACAGTAAAGATGTCCTCTGCTGCCTACCTGGGGAGCGAGCCTTGGAAGAACACCTCTCACACAATGGGCTGTAACAACAAAAATCTAAAACCTAACTGTTTTCACAGCTACAGTGCTAACAGAACAAAGTACATTATTAGGACTTCAGATAATTACCAGCCATCTCTGACTCAAGACTAGGAATATGTTCTTTTTATTTTTGCTTCAGGTAGACAAATTTTCTTAAATGAAAACAGAAAATACAGCCTGACTCTACTTGGTATGAAAGGAGTGCATTATCCAGCTTGGGGGAGAAAATACAGGGAAACCCTTCTTATCTTGCTTCAAAGCTTGTTGGTAGTTGGCAAAAAAAAAAAAGAATCAAGTAGCTTCACACCCTTTAACTTCTCTCATTCTGCTATCTCTTCCACTTACCTTCCTGTTTCAGTTTAAAATTAAACAGTTTTTCCTTATTTGCAAAAGAACAATATACTTTTGACTGAAAAAAAGGCTATGATTTCACAATCTGCTTCTAATTGCATATTTATTCTCCAACCTGAAGAAAGGGTGCCATACCATATTGCAAGGGGTTATAAATAAGAAGGGGAGAAACACCACCGATAAAGATGGAAAAGACACTGAAAGTCAATCAAGATAATTCAGTCTGATTCTGTTAGAAGCAGTGTCACACTAATCATTACTGTGGGAAAGTGAATTTCTTCTCACATAAAGGAGGGACCAATTACATTCTCCCCAAATTTAAGGAATGGCAGTTTTAATACCTTCCAATCCATTTATTATTCCTAGACAAGTAGGAAAAATGTCACTGTAAATCTCCATCTTATCTTTAATACAACCAGGTGTTTATAGCTATGCACTTCAAGCAATAGTTTCTGCTACTCATCTAGTACTTCTGCCTATTTAATCACATTTCATATATCCTGTTTAAGTCTCTTGCCTCCCCATGTGGAATTCCTTATAGGAGAATACAGTTAAAGAATGCTTGATGGAACTCCCTTGCATCTTATTATAAACCACCATTGAAACATTCTTGAGAATGATCAATAGACAAAATGCTACAAAGCACAGACCAGACTCAACTTCTTTCTCATGTGCCTAGCTGGCTTTTTTTTCCTTCCTTTCTCCTTTTCCTTTCTTTCTTCCCAAGTTTCTGCTACATTACTCCACAAGCAATAACATTAGCTACATGATCCTACACCAAATATAAATCTCAGAAATAATCCTCCTTTTATCAGCCAAAGGGCTAATAATAATTAGTAAAGGGTCCTTTTTCCAAGACTTAGATTCTGACATCTGAGTTTAGCTGCATTAACATGCAGAATACATGGTTTTGGTTACTGATGTCTATACTCTCATAGGTAACAAGGTGTGATGGAGATAAACCAAGATTTTCTGTGGTCACTGTAAGCATAAAAATTTTAGAACCAAGATCAGCCAGCAGAGCAAATGCTGTGAGCAGTGCACATCTGTTTGGTGCTGTTGCCTACAAGCCAATGAAGAGCAGGCTTATCTAGAGCTCAATAACTTTACTTGGTGGTAAGTGCACAATACAGAAGTCAATTCCAAAACAAAATGAACTAAAAAACATCCCAGCATATTATTTTCAATTCAAATTTTAGATTCCAAATGGGAAAGCAGGCTTCTTGACATAGAAGACAGAAGTAACTATATAGGTATTATAATCACTAGCCATTTGAAACAAAACTCAGCAGGTCTTCTAGGCATGTTTCACTTAACATTGCATTCATCTCACAAGCTTAAATAGACAATACAAACATATAATACAAACCATGTATGTTTTACTTAAATATTTATGCTTCAGTATCTTGATGAACCAGAGGGCTGGATCTCATGATGACAGTGAAACAGTGATTCCCAAGCTACTTTGTGCAACAGTTCCCTCCCAAATGACCTCTACTGCTCACTCCGCCCCTCATGATTAGCCTGGGCACAACCCAGTAATATGTTTAAATGGCTCCTGGTATATCAAAATGTGAACCACAATCATCTCTTATTCTTTTTTTTAGGTAGTTATGCATTGGAATTTGGAATGCACTGTATCAAATTTACAAAAAATAAGCAGGCATGTTTGCTTTTTCTCACATAAGAAACACCCATTTTAAGAAGATAATATTTCTTCTCCACCGAGATAAAACACTGAGATTAATGAGTCTACTTTAAAGCATAATGCAAGTAAGCAGTACTGAAAATTCACACATTCTTAAGCACAGCCTCCATTTTGATATTTACATGCTTGTTTCACTGCCGCTTACATGAGTTTCCTACATCATAGTAATACTGATAGTAAGCCAGTAGGAAATTAATTTAACAAAAGAGCAGGGGGATAGAGCACCTCAGGGGCTCTGAAAATTTTCAGGGGAAAAAAAACCTGCATAAATAGAAGTATTTGGATTTTCCATAGAAACTTCACCTATTCAGGACTAGGAAGAATGGGTATGTTAATGATACTGATGCCTTACAGGAGTGGCAGCTGATAGCCAGATTTCCCCCTTTTCAATTTAGTATACAGATCTTCTCCATGGTAAGACTTATAAGCACAAACACTGAAGTGCTGTTAACAAATACAACCACTTGGGAGTTACATGAGCTTATCCTAAAAGGAGTGAGGTAGGACTTTGTTCTACCATTACAGTTTCTAATGGAACAGCAGTTGCAAATAAAATCTATCATCACTGTGTTTAACCCAGTGTGTTTTGTCGGCTTCAATAGCAAGATGATGTTCTCATTATCACCATTTAAACCAACAACATGCAGTAATAAAAAACAATTTTCTGCAAAAAGAGTAAAGTAAATACCTGCAGGACTGCCAGCATTTTCTCCTTGATGCAGCTGAATACCAGCAGAATCTATAGAGTTTACTGTAACTGTCTGTAGATTTGGCAATTGAGCAGTGCTTAGACTAACTGGAGTTGATGTCAACGCACCACCTGCTGCAACTTGACCGAGAGTGAGAGTCTGCACAGGGGTCAGAGTTATTTGTTGACCAGGTGCATTCTGAATTTGCAAGTTCTGCAAGTTCTGAACTCCTTGCACTTGAAATGTCTGCCAGGTTATCTGCCCAGAAGGCGTCACTGTTTGTGCCTGAATTAGGAAAGTTCCAGGATTCAGCTGCAGTTGAAGATTTTGAAGAGCCTGTTGAGATATACTTTGACTTGCTTGAACACCATGGATTGTCTGTTGCGCAATACCTTGTACAATCTGGGCTTGACTGGTTGGCTGCTGCGACTCTTGTAGCTGTATGTGTTGTACAATTGGCTGTGCTGTGGAGACCTGAATATTCTGAGCCTGTGTGTCATCAGAGACTGACGTCTGGATGTAATTTCCCTGAAGATCAGAACCATGAACTTGACCACTAGTTGTGGTCAAGTCATTTGCATTTTGTTCCAATATACTTGAACTGTCTATGGTAACGGGCAATTGTGATGAAGATGACGTTGGCACAAATAAGTCATTATCAGTGGCAGTTTCTGTAATTTCAGGAGAAACTTGCTCACCAGTCCTTTCAGAAGTATCTGAACTATCCATGGCCTGTCCAGTATTTATCAAGTGCCCATCTGCATTAATGCCTGCTGTCATGGTTTGAGAACCACTGCCAAGTCCCAGAGAATCTAGATCAACACTATTGATGGGTACAAAAGTAATATTTCCCGGCAGTCCAAGAGGGACATTAGCAACTACTTGTGCTTGGCCAGGGTAAGATGAACCACCAATTGCAACTCCCTGAACCTGGACTTGACCAGACTGACCAGATAAGATATTCTGAATATTAGCTGAAGATGTTCCAGAGGCAATGATGGTTTGATTAGAGCCAGGAATGATCTGAATTTGACCAGTTTCTTGATTTATACTGCTATTATCAGAAGAGGCTGCAAAGCCAAGTTGAACCTGCTGACCATCCGCTGTCTGGATCTGGGGTATTACTTGGTATTGTACATTAGACACTGTACCATTCGATGAATCTGATCCTGGTGCAACAGAAAAGATTTGTTGATTTTGCAAACTCTGGATAGGAAGGACATACTGCGCACTTGAAGTTACTGTGGCAGCACCTGGAATCTGTACTATGTTACCAGCTTCATCCTTTATGGTGGTAGGAGCTGCAGACAAGACCTCCCATCTGTTTGGAGCTCCAGCTAATTGCACAGAAGCCAAATCCCCTGTCTGAATAAAAAGAAAAAAGAAAACACAAAATTAAAACAAATGTCATACAGACTATGTGTTAGACCAGTCATGCAATTAAACACTAGATATTGATACACTACTGGAAAACATGCAGTACAGCTCATATGACCACCAGCAATTGGATCAAAACTATGAAATACAGACTTTACAAGTGATCTAATGCCTAAGTCAGGGTAGCCAGCCTTTGGGTCATGAGCTGCACGTTGCTTGTGAACATGTCAAATGTAGCTCTAATGTCATGGCTAGGTCAGGTGACCAGCAATAGGGTTACTCTGGTGGCAGGGCTGCTGGGTGATCCAAACCCCTAGCTGTGGGAAGGAGGGAGCTGGCAGGGGCTGCTGGAGCTCTCATCACCAACTTACCCTGGGACTCAGAAACACTCTTTACCCAGCCTATTGCACAGAAGTGAAGGAATCACGGTGAAGCCAGCGTTGCCTGTATCTCCTGGAGCTCCACTGCTTTTCAACTCTCTGTTATATTTGATACAGGTGAGCATGTTGTGACTCTTAGGACATGGAATGTTAGGAGGTGATGTAGTCACACAGTTGGAAAGATAGGACAGCCTCAGCTTGTTATACAAAACACAAAGCTCTAGTATTTATTAGCTTGTAGGAGTTAAGTGTTTCGCTAGGGAAGAAGACTTCTAGACTAAGAACTTTTACACTGAAATCATGTTTGGATTAGTCATATGCATCAGCTAGGAGGGAAAAAAAAATCTTCATTAAGTTGGAACAATAGAAAAGGCCAATGTTTCAGAGCAGACCCCCAGATGCTTAAAGAAACTATTATGCATTTGTTTGTTTTTCAGTAAAGAAAAGGTAAATTGCACTTACCTTTCTTTACCAAAGCAAGCTTTTTCAGAATAGAGTATTAAGAGCTAGATTTAACATCCTGCAATACTTGGCACAGACTTGCATAGTCAACCACCTTGTAAATAACCATTAATCTAAAAAATAGGAAGTAAAGTTTCTCCTTATCTGTTTTACCATACTACAGTAAACCAATGGATTACCTTAATATTAGCAATAAGTAACTAACTTGTCTTCCAATCAGTTCAGCTCTGTGAAACAAATCTAGTCTCTCTGGCAGAGTTCAGAGGACATAGAAAGAAAAGCTCTGGTTTGTCCTTCCACAGAGATCCTGTGATCACTCCTGGTAGGGAAGTTACCAGAACATACGGCAACTTCTTTCTGATGCTGCATTCTGACTTCCTTAGAACAAAACCAGGACACACAAAATACAGCACACATCTAATTCTTTCCTAAGACAGCATTGAGACCTAGCCAGTCTGAAACAATCCTGCAGGTATGCACCCGAGTGAATTTAGTCCACAGCATTAGATGGGACTTCTCTAGTTTCACATTCTTATCCTATTCCTATAGCCCATGACACTACAATGTTTACATGTATAAGAAAGATATTTAAGTCTGTGTACTTATTACAGAAAAGTTTTACTGTGCTTATCAAGCTTCATTTTCAATAAAGAAATGCATAGCATGGTTCTAAATTCTTCTCAAGAACTGTAAAAATAATTACTGTGCAAAAAACAAAAGAATGCTAGCCTTCTTCAGCCCTCAAAGATATGGGCCATTGACTCTTCTTAACAGTTGGACTCTGATCCTTCCAGCTCAAAATATTCTGTGGTTCTTAAGTGTGATTCTTAATTTTTCAGGTAATATATCAGTAAATAGATTTAGCATCACCAGAACAAAACTAATTTTATGGCCTTAATGCTTCAAGGAAAAGACACAGAAAAAGGAGAATAATAATTCTCTTCTATTATTTTCTTTTCCTCTTGTACTGATCAACCTTTCATTTTAAAAACATGTTTAAATTTTTTAGTCTTTCAAGCTTGTAACATATGACACTAGAAGAAAAAAAATATAGTATTCCATACCACATATCTTACCTAAAAGAAGGCTAAAAATTCCATTTTCCTCTGCTACCACATTAGCTTTACACACTTGTGTTTAGTCTTGTTTACACATAGATACCAGCTGCTGAAACACTGCTAAGAAAGTTCATAACTATTCAATTCACAGGCATATAAATACCTATTAACTGAAGGTTTCATAAAATATCAAAACACCCATAGAATTCATTGGTAAACATCGGTCAGAAAATACCTAAAGCAAAAATATGGTTGTTATATGCTTAAAGTGTGTCATTATAAAATAAATGTGAACTACAATGTGCTGATAGTAGCTGTTAGAACAAAACAGAAAGGAAAAGTAATGTAAAACATTACAAGTCTGATATAATTTCTCACTAATTGAAAACTATGTACAAGCAAATGTTGAAAGCTTAGGCTAAAACTGGACTGATCCAATATGCAGTAACATGTCTATGTAATATCCTCCACAGAAATACTTCAAAGGGAGTCTGTCTCCTTCGTGATATGGAAATGACCTACTTTATTCTTCTCCCAAAACATATGTTGATTTCCATATTGGCATTTTCATGTTAGGCACACATCCCACGTTTTCATGATCTAGTGAAATCTTCCCTCCAATTCTGCTCTGTAATGACTTTAGCACAATAGAGCCACTCTTCTAGTAGATGCACTTGTCAGTCCATGGAGAAGTTCAGGGCAGCCATGCACAAGGATATGAAGCTATACTACACATACAACATAAAATGCCTGTTATTCATATTGCTCTTACAGCTGGCTGTATCAGACACCACCGGCTGAATCATGTGGAGGGAGGGGCAAAAAGAGGATGAGGCTTTCAAGAAGCTATCTGGCAGCTATCAAAATTACTAGCATTAAAGCATGAAAAAAACCCGTATGGTAAAGATTATTTGAGGATGACCTCTAAACTCAAATGGTCATTGGCCTCTCATAACAAGATTGACTGTTATGCTCTTTCTCAAAGCCTGTTGAGACAAGACATTTCTTGGACTTCTCTTCCTACTAACTGAAGAATAATAACCTTTCTCTACATCCACAGGCAGTTAAGCACTTTTGTAGTAACTCAAAATTTCTGCCATTGACACATGAGCAGCAACATCTGCAGCCCATTCGCTTACTGAGCTTTACATTCAAAATACACCAATTTGTTTGCTGTCTCAGCCATCCCTGAAAATTACTTATAGGGTAGAGACAAAGTAACAGTTTCCTTATCAACTGATACTCAAGCAGCAGTTATTTGGAAGCTGCTCCTTTAAGAGAAGGCTGGACTGTTTCAATCCAAAGGCTGTGTTTCAAGAGGAAGGGACAAGGATCTAAGAAAAGTTCAGCACTACTCAGCCAAGGAGGAGAGAACAGGAAGCAACAGGGAATTCACTGGAAGCAGCATGAGGAAACAAGAAAAAGAGATGGGAACAGAGCAAAGAGAGGAGCTAACACAACGCATAGGACGAATTAAAATCAAATTACATGTCCACCTGAAGAAAGGTCAAGCACCAACAAAGAGAAGAAGCAACAGCCACTGTTCAGCCTGTCTTTTGATTCTTTAACAGGCCTTGTATAATTTCCAGTGGGTAAAATAAAGAGATGTCTCTGAGACAAAAGTCCCATCCCCGAACAATCACAAGCCATGATAAATAAAAATCTAGTAATTGTCTTGTTCAATATGTTTAGAGAAAATTAAAGCAACATTAAGTCAAATGTGGGAGGAGATAAGAGAAAGACAGGAGATAAAATATCTTTCAGAAGTGATCTAAACCATACTGAATGATAGGACTTGAGTTATAAAACTTAAAATAAGCTTCACCAAAGTAAAATAGGGAAGAGGACAAACACCCCTGTAAGAAATGGTATCTGTTGTAGACACCTGCATCTCAACATGTCAAATGGACACATGTCATTAGCCATCAGTATTTTATTACTGAAGTCTACCAAACATTTATCTGTGCTGGTGGACTGCTTTTTACTGCACTTTTCAGAAAGTTACTTTTGCCTCATTTAGTCCTGGAGCAAAAGCATCAGCCAAACAAGCAGAGGTGGACAGATAATGAGTCACGAGCTCCTAAACATTCAAAAATCACACACCTAATGAAGAAGACTGGACACTGCCCCATCCAAATTGTTGTTGTATGAAAGAGTTAGGGTTCTAATGCATGGGTTTAATAACACCATGTGTTTACCAAGCTACAGTAAACTATCTGTGCATTCTTAGGTCGTTACAAATACAAGATAAAATGCACTTGCTTCAACTCGTTCATTAAAGTATGAGCTAATACATTCTATCTTGTATTTGCCATAGGTTAAAAACATGTTCAAAATCAGTCACTGTGGTTCAGCTGACACAAAGCTGTTTCTTAAGGCAGATTAATTCTGTTGCATATTTGAGCCCTCTGCCAATGAAGCCACTCAATTTAGAGAAATACTTTTGCCCAAATCAAATGTTCGGAAACATTTAACCTTCAAATAACCTTGAGGGGAAAAAAGCTAGTGTTCAGAAGTAGTCAGCCTAGACTTAGGAAGGGGAAATAATGCTGAAATAACTAACCTCACAATGCTCTACGGTGAGAAGACTAGCTTGGTAGATGGGGTTATGCAAGGCATATATTTATCACTAGGTTTGTTAGGCTTTTGACTCTGTCCCCCATAATGTAAGAAAAAGCCTTTTTTTTTCATACCATGTGGGTTATCAAACACTGGAACATGCTGCCCAGAGGGATAGTGGAGTCTCTATCCTTGGAGGTATTCAAACCCACTGGACACAGCCTTGAACAACATGCTCTTGCTGACCACTTTGAGCAAGGAGGGGTAGACCAGACGTTCTCCAGACATCCTTACCAGCCTCAACTTTCTATGAAATCTAAGACTTCTTACTAGTGTTTAATATTTGTCTGTCCTATTTTTAAATATGGATATGTTTTAAACTATACATTTCCTTAATTTTGCCGAAACTATAAAGAGAAATAAAACAAAATTTTTAAAGAACATCCCTAAAGCACCTTCTTCTAAAAGAACTTCTACACTTGGTTCTGATCCAGTACTAGAAAGACATAACTGGAATACAAAAACCAAAGAACATTTTAAAAGGTGAGCTTCTGGACAGCAGCAGGGCAAATACACTGTTAGACATCACATTCTACTGAAACTTCCTTGTTTTGCAAAAGTATAGAACAGAGAGAAGCAAGACAATTCCAGGCAGACTTTTCTACAGCGGCAGAACACATTCTGGTGCATCTGTGCACATCCAGAAACACAGCATCAGGAAGCTACCTTATCACCCACAAAAGTGGAAATGGATGTCAGATCAATTTTGAGCTTCCTCAAAATGATCATACAGGCCAGAATACCAAGTAGTATGGATAACTCTGACACGTGGCATTCATGCATACTTTTGCCTAGTGGAAAACATGAAATTTGAAATGTCTTCCTCTTTCTCCATCCTGTGAGCACTCTTCCTATTCCTATTTCCTTATAAACTGAGTTTAAACTAGGTGCATCTCAGATGGTTAATCTTTTGAGGCATAAACCTACTAGAATTCTAGACTTTCATTAAGTTCTGTGAAGCACTGATACTCAATTCTAAAGATATGCCAAAGTAGTCTTAAAACACTCCAACCTTTACTTGTAAAAGATACAAAGAAATGCTTTGCCTACAGCAGAGAAATGATACTCATCTTCCCCACATATGCTAACTATTAACCTGTCCAAATGTTTTCCACATCTTGTTGGTAAGCAACAACACAAATAAATCAAATAAATCATTCCTCCCAGCCTTTTTCTCCTTTTTTTTATTTTTTTGACTAGCGAATCAGTGCAGCCCACATCACACAAGATGCAACTACACACCTCAACTGGGGCAGTCATCTCTGGCAGCTCCCATTCTCTGGCGGCTGTCAGAGCCAACAGCTTTCTCAGCCAGCCTGCCGCTCTTCCCAGTTCACCCGCCTTCCAGACCGCCCACGCAACCCCCCATCAGTCTTGCACTGTATCCTAACCTATCCAGTCCCACCCAGTACAACCATAAGAATGGCCCTTGGGAGCATCAGAGTTCCAAGAAAGCCTTTAGCTTTGCATTACAATGAAGTAAGAGAACATAAACAACTGGTTATCATCTCAGCTTTGTAGCTTCTTAAACAATCATCTGATCATGCTACAACCGTACAGCTGACCATCAAGGCTCTGACCTAAATCTGTTTGCTCTTTCGTTTCCTCCCTTATGCACATCTTTACCACCTTCTGCTTTGCTTCTCCTAACATTAAAATTTTTTCACCTTTGTTTTCACCTAAAGTTAAAATCTTTGCAGATGTTTAAACTGGAATGAAACTAGAGTATTTATAACTAAATGAAAAAGAATCCTAAATATTAAAGTTTGAGGCAGAATTATTAGTCAAAGATGAACAGTGAAAAAGCAAGACCCAAACTAAAACTTCTCAGATTTTAAACTCCCAAGAGAGAGAAAGACATCCTGAGGGGCCAAAACATGAGCTGCCATTCTAGGTCAGGCAGTAGCACATAGCATCCCAGCAAGACTCTCACACAAACCAGCAGGCAGCAATATTCAAGGCAAAGTTCCCATGGCAAGTGTTTGAACCAACCATGGATGCAGCAGTATGGCAACCAAGGAAAAGGTTCTCAGGTAAGCAAGCCACAAGCTCAAGACCATCTACATTAATATCAAACACCATCAGGCAATACACTGGTGTTGGCTGATCATTAGGCAGCGTAAATCATGGTGTCAAAGCTGAAAGACTGCAATCTTCATCAATGCACAAAGACAAGATCAGCAGTAATGCCTGCTAGTGCTCTCATCCAAAAGTAAATACAGTTCTAACCAGAATCCGGGGCCAAGCTGAAAACCTGTGGTCTAGAGACACCCTGCCAGGTCACTGACAGGGTGGAAAGGAGAAGAGGGTTGAGTTTAGTTCTGCCAATTGCCTTCTTCATTTGCTTTTTATTACAAGCAGCTGCCATTTTCATTAGTCTTTTTACTTCCTCACTAATTCTTTCAGTGGCCTAACAGCAATGTCCATTCAAACAGTAGGCCTGGACTCAGATACTGATACAGAATCATAAGATAATTTCAGCTAGAAAGGACCTCTGAAGGTCACCTGGTCCAACCCCTGGGCTCAAAGCAGGACCAACTAGATCGTTACAAACACAGTTACATTTGCTCCAGCTCTTCCCCAAATCTCAGACACGCAATATTCCCTGCATTCCTACGGGAGTTTTGCTGTTGCTTTTAAATCACACTGCTGGTCTCTTGGGGAGCAGCTGCAGTATACCATTTCAGCCAGGACAGCAGTATGCTAGCCCAGCATGCTGGCTCCAGCCCTGCCAGTTTCTACCAAGCAAATGTCAGTAAAACAGTAACAAAACAACCCCGAAACAACAGCATCGCTACCCCTTTACATGCAGGCTCTTCACCCGGTTCTAAGAGGAAATATCTAGTTTGACTTCTACTACCCATTTGTATGGATTGAGAGTTCTATCAGATGTTCAGCTGGCAGAACTGTAGTCCAGGTATAAATACAGCAGGAAAGAGCTGCTTTCCCACTGCTACATTAGGCACCATCACCCATGCACAGGTATCAAACTGATTGATCTATACTCCTGGGAAAGGGAGGAGCATCACAAACTGCAGGAAGACAATTATTAAGTCTATGCATATAGACTTCATTTTCCATATGACTTATGAGGTACCTACAGTTTAAGCCTTTTTAGCTTCTTCCTCCTTCTTCCACCCTCCAATAAGATAAACACAAGGGACCAGAAAAAAAAAGAATCTTTATTGCACCAAATCTCTTTTGTTCTTCTGTTTTTCACAAGGAATGTATTTCAGGGCCTTTAGTCCCTCCCTTCTCTTTATTAAGGTCATCTTAATTAACTCCAGTGTCTAGTTCAGCTACTGTTAGGTATCTCCTTCAATTTATATTTAGTTTCCACCCAAAATATTCTGAATCATTCAAGAGTTATGTTGTAGGAGTGTAAAAATTACCAGAATGCTATAACCTAACTCACAGAAGATATGTAGGAAGGGCCTATCTGCATGTATGGAAAGTAGTGAGTGAGCTTATAGTCATTTAGTTTTAACTAAGATTTTGGCTTCTCTTGAATTGCATTTGCTTTCTCCTGAAAAGCCTCTTATACATAAATACAACAACATATTAATTTAACAGGAGTAAAGAAGCACCACAGCAAAACTGCTTTGCCCATTTTGAACTGCTGGGAACCATTTGTCCTGCACCAGCATTCTAGTATCCTGTCAGACCTACTGCTCATCCCAATCAATCAATCCACCCCCAAGATGCAAAATTCCAGCTGTACAATGAGAACAACCTTAGAGGTGGATATAGGAAAGCAAGCAATCATTTAAACATCATTGATTTTTCATAAATAAATTTTTCAGCACTGTATGCATCCGGTATTATGAAACAAATCTTAGAGGTATCGGGCACTTTACAACATCTAGAAAGATTTTTAAAAACATACTGCTTGAGCAAATAAATAGGTTTAGCAGAAAGGATGCTTGAAAGGGGTCGGAATCTTAATACATTTTCAAGCTCTGTCATTAGTCTACAACCTGCTGTATGACCTCAGACAGCTATTTTGCTTTAGCTTCCCTTCATGTAAAGTAAGCTGTAACATACAGATGAAAAGTATTTTGAAGTTTAGCATGCATTTAGAAACTTCTATCACTAGCACGCTGACATTTGTTGAAAGCTTGCCACAGCCACTTCATCCACCAATACGTTTTGCAGTTTTTCTTCCTATTCACAGAATCCTAAAACCACACAAGGGTGTTGCTGTGTACAGCAAGTTTAAAAAACAAGATTTGCTTTAAAAGAAGAAAAAGGTTTGGGGTTTTTTTGCTAATTTTAAAGATGTTTTTGTAAAAAAAAAAAAAAAAATTAGAGGTAATACGTGTAATTTTCCAAGGGCTAAGGCCAAAAAATTACATCATGTCATTTTAGAAGATATTTTGGAACTCTCTTTTAATATACCAATATTCTTAGGTATGATTTATTTAGAAATGCATAATCTCTTTGAATTTTATGAGCATATGTCAACACGAGATTTAGCTAGACCAATTAAGGAGCATGAGTTTTCATTAGGCTTTTGTTATGGGAATTGTTAAACTAGCTTCAGCAAGAATATGTTTCTAGTCTGCAAGATCCATCTCATCACACAAGGTCCCAAGGTCATCAAGGCTCCTTTCAGAGGCGACGGCGCATGAGAGATAAGGACAGAAAATGCTACGAGGAACCGCATGATAACTCTCCCTAGAAAAACAGCGTCGATACAGGAAGCAGCTTTCCACCACCGCGCTCGCTTCTAAACAGCCATTTTACTTCACTACATCCTTCCCCACAGCCAGCCTTCATTTTGTGTTCCTGGCTGGCTGCGCGGTTCCAGGCTGACAGCCTGGCGAGAGTACCGGGGGCGCGCTCAGGTGGAGGTGAGATGCCTCCCAGCCTCGCCGGGTGCCGAGCGAGCCGTTCCGGTGCCAGGGTCGGGGGAGGGAGGCTTCCCGCCTCCCCCCGTTTTTGAAAGTAAATGAAGGCGCCGCTCCCAATGGCGGGGGAGGGGGGAGCTTGGCTCCCTCCTCCTCCCGGGAGCCCGGCTCCTCCTGGAGAGGCAGGGGAGCCCGGGGACCCCTCTCCTGGCAGGTCGGCCCTGCTATCGTCCCTCCCCCCGGGCGGGCAGTGCCGTGTGTCCCGTCCCTCCCCCCGGGCGGGCGGGCTGGCTGTGCTGTCTCTCCCCCCGGCAGGCCGTGCGAGAGCGGCGGGGCGGGCACTCACCGCTCCGGCAGAGTGAGAGGCAGCGGCGGCGGCGGCGGCCTCATCCTCCTCCGGCGACGGCGGGCCGATCTTGCTGCAGGTGGCCGCCAGCAGAGCGAGCGGTGACGGCTGCGCGTCCTACCCACAATGGGCGGGTTCAGGGAGAGAAGGGGGGTGGCGGTTAGTGCGGGACAGCGACCGGGCTCCTCGCAGACGCGCACACAGGAAGCGGCGGCGGCACCGGCTCCGCACCCGCTCACAACGTGTCACCCGGGGGGGGGGGGGGGGGG